>NW_010288960.1:47330-53088 GCF_000700745.2 Antrostomus carolinensis | reverse complement strand
GCTGGCTGTGCCTTGTGCCCTGGTACTCCTCATGTTTGTACACTAACTGATGAACACACACCCCATCATAAATTAATGCTTCCTTATCTTGTATAAATCTTGTATAAATAGGCTTCAGTATTCTGTAGCTGGCAAGCAAGAAAAACAGGAGAGTCTAAACAGGATTACGAGAATACCAAGGCATCCTCTTTAATTACCTGTTACAATATGTTCTTTTTTTTTTTTCCTCCAAGTAACTTTTTTTGCCATTCTTGCCTGACTGATCACATAAGGACAGGACTAGGAGTTAGAACAGTCTATTCATTATCTTAAAGGTTATTATAGTAGTTGCTCTTATTTAGCAGGAGAGGTATGAGATTGTTCACTCCCATTCAGAAAACTAGTGCTCGAGGGGATCACCTAGGCAAGTGCAATTCACACCAGCAGGTCAGCTGATCTAATTGATAATAGTACTATTAATTTGGAACCAAATATTAACAGCCTGTAGCACTGGACCATTTTCTCACCATTCTCATTATATGGAGAGTTCATTCATTTGGGAAGGTAACAAGTGCATAGTATTAATAACAAAATTAAATGGAATGTAAATTGGAAAGAGATATTTAATGTTGTTTACATGAAAGAAAGAAGTATTTTAGTTCCAGTGTAATTTAACATTGTGAACATCCTCCACAGATAGGATGCAAGCATTTTTCAGGGATGCCAAGTTTCTTAATCTCTACAGGCTCAGGCAAGGGAGAGTTTCTAGGACATTTTGCACAGCTAACCTCTCTGGAAGTGCTCAGAGCAGAATTTCAGGAGCCTAATAAATTTTACAGCTGAAAACTGAAGAGCCCTCTGCTACACAAGCAGTTCCTGCAGATTGCTGTCATGGACCTTGGTGTATAAATTCTTCCTGTGTTGAACTTCAAGCATTGCTCTGTAAGATTTTTTCCTTTGGAGTCACAGAAGATGCTCTACTATAGTTTATGTTCTATATAATGTGTTAATAAAAGTGTTAAACAAGCCAGTTGTATCTAAGGCTTTGAGCAACCTGGTCTAGTGTAAGGTGTCCCTGCTGATGGCAGAGGGGTTGGAACTAGATGATCTTTAAGGTCCCTTCCAATCCTAACCATTCTATGATTCTATGATTCTAATATATAAAGTAGAAAAAAGGTAAATGTATACTGATGTTCTTCTGTGCTGCTTCTGATTCCCTTTATAGGACAGACATCACACAGCCACAGATGTCATCCATAATATTTTTCCTTTCAATATGAGAAAACTTTTGGTCAAGGGAGCTCATATTTATTTATTTATTTATTTGTTGACTTAAAGCTTCTGGTATGTTGTGTCCAGAGTATTTACTTTTACATATTTTCAAACAGATAAGTATGATTTGACACAGCTGGGTTTATCCTTTGGGTTGCACAGCTTGAAAAAATCCTGACTGGACTGGACTAAAATGAGTCATAGATTCAAAAATCATTTGTCACTGTTGTAAAACTAAAAGACAATTGGTCCTGATTGGCAGTTTCTGCTCAAAAAAGACACTTGCTTTGAAGGAGCAAGAGTGCTGCAGATAAAAACATGAGGGTCCATCTCAGAACTACTTTATTTGAAAAAGTTAGGTCTACATTTTAGTAAATGGGGAATCGCTCTCTAGTCCCATGAAACTAAAAGGGTTGTCTTAACACCTGTCCTTAAGATATTAAGGGTTGATCCTGTAAATATATTGATCCTGTTGTTACTGTGTAACTACTCCAGTGCTAGAGAATAAACACTAAAAAAGAAATAAGAGGTAATTTTTTCGGAGTAAAACTAGGATTTGGCCAAAATACCCTCTTTGACTTCATAAACAAGAGCATAGTAACAAAAAATTGTTGAAGAGAAAGAAGGAAGGAAGGAAACACCCTCTGTAGTTCTAGATTTACACCTATAAATTCACATATTTTATACAAGACTCACTCAATTCCTCCCTGCTCCTGCTGGGCTATATCTGCTTTCAGAATGGCACCCTGGAGCAACAGGTGAAACCTACAAAGAAACCAAGCCTAAGGGAACCAGCTGGAGAGAGCCAGCCCATGCTTAGGACTTGGCAGAGTGGAGTTACGGTAGGACATATCCATGGACTAAATTCCACTCCTTGCTGTTTCTTCAGAGGGGAAGTTTGGCTCCCAGATGAGATCAAGCAGAAAGAAAAAAACTCTTATGCATACTGACTTTGCTAGCAACCTCCTGCTCTACAGAAGACATTGCCTGTAATACAAGTTTCTCTTTCTCAGTTCAGAACAAATGTTGCTGCACTTCCTACAGTTGGATTTGTTCAATCTTTCTCCCAAATACAGCTGTAGTTCTGCACTCTCCTTATGAATTAAGATTATAAGCTTACATAAACAACAAATTCTGCTAATGACTTATCAGCTTTTCTCCCAAATTAAAATTGATCCCTCTTAGGGGTCCCTCTCTTCTAATCTGAAGAGATAGGCCACCCATGTCTTTTTCACGTGTGGTCCTAACAGAGGATGATGTGAATATCATTCTGAAATTGTAGTGTATCAATATAACACTACTTTCAAGATAAATTCTTCTTTAACCTGTATTGCAGCACCCTGAGGAAGAGAATCATTGTTGTGCATCACTCTATTTTTATAAATCAGTAAATTCTTCCTCAGGTCACCATATTTCCTGGTTTTAAAATATAAACAAACAATGCCACTTAGCATATTTTGGATTAGGTAATAAATAAGCTGATTACTGTAATGAAAATTTATTATTTGATCAAGGAATCTAAAGAAACCAGGATTTCGTATTCATAAATTCTTTTTTTTTTTTTCATCTGTAACAGATCAGCATCTGCACATCAAAAGCTGCACCATGCTGCACTTACAAAAGGAAAGAAAAGAGTCTAGTGATATGTTTGTACAACAAATCCACATCTTTCCATTTGCTATCTTGATTAAAAGAGCAACAATATTTAAGGCTTAATTTAAGTTTTTGTCTGGAAGTTTCTAGTAAATTATATTGATCTAGATCAATCCAGTGTTTAAAGCATGGTAAAAAAAAATTGTACAAGAAAAAATATTTCTGTGTTTTTCCTGAAACTAGTGTCATTTTTGTTTGATTGTGTTTATTTTTTTTCCCCATTAAACTAGTGGTTCCCATACTAGACTCTAGGATCTGCATTCGTACATGACCTCATAGTCCACATGAGGTTCGGGGCACTCTTAAATGAATCTTGGCAGTGGAACAGGGACCTCCCCCAGCGACCCCTGGGGCATCTCAGACACAGCATTTATTCTCTAATTGTTGCTGTTCTGGAGCTGTATTGTTAAGGCCATTTAATGCTATAGCTGTTTATAATGGCCTTGGCCCCATGGGACCTATTCCAAAATAATTTAGGCTTTAATCATATGACTTTTTCCAGAAAATATTAGAATACTTTGCAGAAGAGAAAGAAGAGATTTAATACTGTGAGATCCCCATCAAATCACACACCCTTGCTGTCACATGGATCTCCATTTTCACAGAATGCAAAATGTGTAACAGAAAAGTCACAGATATTTTCTTATATATATTTCTTGGAGTTGATATGGGCTGTTATTATGATTTATTTTTTTGTTGTGTACTGACAGGATGTTTGACTATTTGCAAACAAGATGGATGATGTTATCATTGTGTGACCTTGCAGCCTACTTACTAAGGAGTTAACACAAGGAAGCAGGGACCCCAGCATAATGATGTGCCTGAAGACTTGGGATATTACTGGATTATTTGTGTTATTGCTCAAAGAGGCATAGGTAGTAGTTTCCTAATTAGTACAAATCAGTTTCCAGTTAGTACCAATTAGTATTTCAGCTAAAGTGGAGGTGGTGCTGTCAAATTGCTAAATTTTCTCTCAAAATTACTTCCTTGGACAAGATCTCACCTGAGAAGGAATTAGATTTTTCAAACCTTTTCTACAAGTAAGTCAAGAAACAACTGCTAAGCTAACTGGCATGTTAACTCGATTGTATCATATTTTAAACCTTTTTTTTTTTTTGCATATAATTGTAGCTGATTTTTTTTTTTTTTTTTTCTGCAGGATGTAAACACAGACAGCTCATCAGAATGGAAAGTTCAGTGTGCTTGATGCTAGAACAAAGGCCCAAAATGGTAATCGCTTCTCCTGCAACTGATCCATAATGTTCAAGTAAGCCAGAACTGAAATTAATCAGGCTCTGAAAAAGTCCTAGTTGTGGTGGATGGTATGACAAGATAGAGTTGAAACATCTTGATATATTCTGTTATTAATTGTTCCACATTTTTATTATAGTACAGCAAAACTCATGACTCTTCATAAAGTCTTAGGTATGAACCTAATACAAAGCATTAAAAAGCTACGCAATTAATCTAAATGTATAAATGAACATAAAATAGTTTAAAATAGCTCTTTTATATTATTTGGTGTGTGATTGACTACTGAAGCCATGGTCACTCTGTTTCTTGCTGACCTTACAAAAGAAAACCTATTACTTCTCTTTCAGTATATTAAAAAAGCTAAGTAAAAGAAGATATTCCTACAGCTATAGTTATATACCATTACTCACACAACTATACAAGTTACAGTTCAACCTTTCTTTGCACTGATGTAACCTACTGAAATTAATGATAGTGCCAGTGAGAAATTGAGGTCAAAATGTGATCAATAGAAAATAGAAAACCCACCCTATTCCACTATAAGAATATTTCAGAGGTAGTTTTCCCTCTATTTAAAGCTGAACATCATTTCTTCCATTGTAGATGAGCTGCAGACATAGGAACAAATACAGTTATGATTTGGTATGTTTTTGATATTTTTTTTCCTAGTCTTGATATAATTGTATACAACATCTTCATAATACATTCCTTAAATGGTTTATTTTTTTCCCACAAAATAATTCTTCAGGTTACTATTTTGATGGAAGAACAATATGTTAGGAGCCAGAGCACCAAGTTCTATGTGTGAAGTGTGAAGACTTTCAATCCAGAAGATAGTTGTCCAGTGCCAGTTTCTGCAATAATTCCCTCTTGATATTAAATTCAGTTTACAACAACTTGTACTATCAATATAAAATAGATCTTTATAGTTTTAGACTTTTTAATAGTTTAATCAAATTTAAAAAGTCAAAGGTGTTGTTAGATGAAGGGAATGGCATGCATAGTGGAGCACCTTAATCTGTACAAACTTGTGCATTTACAGCTAATCAATTATACGGTGCTTCTTCCTTTTTTTTCTGACTGTTAATGACTGCTATATTAAATAAAGTCTTAAATAGCTTGCTAGGATACTCATTGATTTCTTAGCAGGCAGACTGAGTGTCTGCCAGCTCCTTTGCTATTACATCTTAAGGTCTTTAACTGTCTGAACAGCTGGATGATTGCATATAGCACTGGCAAGCAGCCACTATCCTCTCCAAACCCCAATTAAAACCACTGTGACAGAGCTAAGAAAGCACAAGCTGCAGCTTTATTTTATACAACAATCAATGACAGGAATTTTTTAAAATGATATAACACTATAGTTTTGTATCTGGCTTAACAAATATTCTTCTGTTTGCAACTGGTTAATGAACTGCTGACAAACCTCCCCAATGCCTTTTTCATTTGATATTATTTGCCAGATAATTTACATGAATACTGAATACTTTTCAGTCTGTAGACTGTGTATAGCAGTTTCTTGCAGTAACTGATGTTTGAAATCACAACTACATTTATTAGTTAGAACTGGAAACAGAGGCCTCATGGTTGGTTTTTGTTT
>NW_010288960.1:19312-47305 GCF_000700745.2 Antrostomus carolinensis | reverse complement strand
ATCTTTGGGGGATGATTCATCCATCCCTATATTAGTATGGGATGAATCACCCCCCAAAGTGCTTATTGACTAGAGAAGGAGTCTGAATGATTGACTAATCTAGACACTTAAATTTCAAACAGCTACAGTAAGGTGATTCCCACTCTTAATATAGACTTCTGACAGACAGCGATATACAACTGTTAATAGTAGAGCTGTTAATGGTTACCACAGACACGCTGTTATATAGCATACCACTGTACCAAGGCTGATTATCACTGAGCTAATCCCAAATTTGACTAAAAAAAAAGAAAACAGCAATGGTTTTAAATCCTGTCTCAATCAATAAAAATAAGATTTAAAACTGCATCTAAATATGATGAACCATGAATATGGATGTATTATTTTGCTTTATTCTTATCTTTATTTTTTATAAGCTCTACTTTCTTATCTGTCCTTAACACTGCATGAGTCATATTCTAACCCGAGTTAACAAAGTTTTATTCAGTGGAAAAAATGCTACAGTCTGCAGTGTCATTCTTCTTTTTTATATATAGTATCGTGTATGTCTCTATGCCCAAATCTCTTCCTTCAGCAACTTGTGTTGGCAAACTTTAATATTAAAGGACCTTCATATTGATAAATCCAAAGTATCTTTCTTCTGCCTAAGCAATTAAACTGATATCCTTCAAAAGAATCCTATTCAAATAAATCAGAGATTAGTTGTTACAGAATGTATTTTCTCTTTCTTTTCTGAGGAGGCAGAAGTGACTACTTATTCACAGAATTTTAAATCCTTCCCACTGCCATTTATGGGAGCACATATATTCATCTATGACACACTGCTTCTCAGAAGGTCTTTAGAAGTCTTCAGTTTCATTGCTTTGTAGTAGTGGCATGAAAAACTGCTACAGCATATGTAACTTTTGCACTACACTGATGTACTGTGCTTGTCCATATAAGGATCTGCCATTCTGAGTCTATTCTAAGTCATCATAGACAGAAACAACCAAGTGGTAGTGGAAGTTCTTTTCTATAAAGTCACCAGTGTGACTTCACAGCCTATTGTGAGGTGAACGTGTCATGGCCTAGGTTAAGGGACAGTAGCAGACATTTTGAAAGAATTCCAATATTCCAGGGTAAACTTTACCTCCGTAAAGTTTTGATGGGCACTAGATATTTAAATATATGTCTCATAAAAAACCAAGAAAATACATAAATTTTTAATTCTGCCTCATTGTATTATATTCTTTTTGTCTCATAAAGCACTGGGGTAAGCAATAAAAAATTTCTGGAAAAAATCCAGCCATGCCTCCTACTTGTATATGGACTAAGAATTCAGAGACTGTTTCTACTTCTCAATAATAGGTCAGGCTGATTCATTGAATGCTGCTTTTTTACCCTTTGAAGAGATCTCATTTTGATTGTCTGCTGTACTTCTTCAGGAAAAGCTCCCCTAATGGTTTCCAGTGCCAAACTGATCTTTATATTGTGTTTATTATCCTGTCTGTCTGGTATGGTACTTACTCTCTTCTGCCATTTCCTTTATAGTTGTCTGTGTCTTATGAGAAAGATAGAGTTGCATGCTTTTGAGAGTTTTCTTTTCATGCCATTATTGAGAAACATGCCATATGCATAAAATAATTTTTCAGTCTTTCAAGATCAGTTATAAATACTTCTTATAGCAATGCATTTTCCTATAATTAGCTCTGTGGCCAAACCTTCTCCTAAAAATACTTCAAAGGAATTTTCCATGCTTCATGTGTGATGAGAGAATGGCCCTTTGGAAGTGAAAAGTTTAACCAAGATTATGTTATGTGTTTTTCAATATTAAAATGTTATAAGATACTTAAATAATGACATTGATGAAAAGAAACATGAAAGCTAAACTTTGTCATCTGAACAGACTTCAGTGAAGCATCTTTCACTTAAAGAAAATATTTTGAGTTATTGGGTAAGAAAGAGAAAAAACTCACATTTTTAATCTCATGGAGATTTACCTTTCTAAATGTCCTTAAATGCTAAATTGAAATGAAAAAAAAAAATCCAGTGTTAAAAGATTTTTATGATGATAATAGTAAAAAAACATTTTGATAATATTAAAAATTTTAGTTGGTTGTTCATTTATATAAATACATAGTTCTATTTTATTCCATATTGTCAATAAAAATATAATGACATATAACAAAATAAGGGCATAATTTACTCCACTAGATGTTAAGATGACACTAGCAGATTCAAGCAGAGATGATCAATCTGTTTCCATGCCAAAACACACTTTGTGTCTCTTTAGCATTCATACTGCTTCTGTTCAGAGCAGCATTTCCCAAGCAAGGATCTTAGTGGATCAAAATGTTGGAAGGAAATTCCACAAGAGCAAATGTTTAGGGCAGGTTTCTATTGCTCTTGTTTCCATTCAGTCTAAAACTATTATCATATGAAAGAGAAGGGGTGATTTAGACCTTCATCACCAGGTAAAAATGAGGAGTTGAGAAAATGAGAGACTATGAAGAAATTATAAAATTTCTTTCAAACCTCAGGAGAGGGAAAAATTTTGAACAAATGTTTCAAGAGTGGGTGTGGGATGCTGAGCTGAAACGCTTTCTGTTAACCATCTCTAATTTCATTTCCTACCTTGCACTGTGATCCAGGAAGGCTGTTCTCCAGCATGAGTCATTTTGCCACATTCCAGATCTGAAATGAATAAAAATATTAACATTTATGTTGTATTGTAGTTTTTCCATGTCTTGCAAATGTCTATTTTTTTCATCTGTTGTCATTGTCAGAAGTAGCAGCTGACAATGCAAGAATATATGCCCATTATCAATGTGGAGAAACATAATAGTGTCCTTTACTTACTTCATAATAAGAGTTCATTCTAGTTTAAGATTTGTTAAAACGTAATTTAATCAGAGCAGGATCTCGGGAAGACATCTCTGCTTCAATGGAGATGAGTTGCTTATGTTAACAAAGCCAACCCATAAAGGTGTATGGATTAAATGTACTTTATAGGGTTTTGACTGAATCTGAACATCAGAATCTTTTGCGGTTTTTTGGATCCAAGTCATGGTAAAGCCTGCTCCAGGAAGGCATTATAACTGGTGGAAGAAAAATATGAACTAAGCTAGCCTAGCTTCTCAGAAAACATTATCTTGGAAGGATGCATTCTTAGAAGTGGAAAACTATATTAAAAGACAAAATCAAACTGTGTCATTTACGATTAAAACCAACCTTCCCAAACATTCAATACATTATATATGATAGATGCATATTCAATTAAGTTTTTAATACTATTAATTAACTCTTAAGAATATTATCATGATGCTATGAATAATATTAGAAAACTTGATGATTTGGAGATAACGGCTCAAGCATACCTCTATATATGCATGAGAACTCCTTGCATAAGCCTCCACCTCCCAAAATAAAAAGAAAAAGGAAAATTTGTATTTGGACAAAGTACTTAAAAAGTAGGTGCTTGTATCTTCAGTTTTTATCTATAAAATCCTCAGTTGTAACATTGGAGGGATGCATATGGATGCTGGCAAATCTCATTTAGGTTGGCATATTTATACCTGTCAACTCTTTATAACTCATGTCCACGTCTACCTAAAGGTAGGCAGTTGCATCAATATAGCAGTGAATATGCCGTAACTGAATCCAAATGTCTTTATGCCTTCTAGACCTAGGCATCATGGACAGAATTTCTATTTTCATAACAAAAGAGAAATTTGCACAATTGTAATTCCTAGCTAGTCAGAACACTCCTTTGTTACGAGCACTCATTTCTGACAAAGGGCTGACTCCATGTGTGTATCTTTTTTAAAAATCACATCACAGAAAGGTGATGTGTTTTATGTGGTCAAATGCTCTGTTTTTATTCTTGGATGAGGAAATTGCCTAAACTAAAATGGAACCTGATAAGAATCCAAAGCCATGAAAGACACTGTCTAACTGGAGAATGATTTACACAAAAAAGTGAAGATAATGTCACTTCTTCACAACAGTCAAAAGACGAATAGCTTACACAATGTCTAGGTATTTTGCAAGCAACCTGAACACAATTCCTGCTATCAGATCAAAAAAAGTGTAGATCAAGCTGTTGAGATAAGATATGATAGGTTTTGTCAATGCTAATGGAGTAATTGGTGCTTTTTGGAGGAACTGGGTTTTGCAGGATTTCTTAATAACAAGAACAGATAAGGTTAGAAGAGAGAAGATCAAGTGAAGATTTTGAGTTGTAGTTAAGAGCTTGGCGACCAGAAGAATTGCTAGAAGAGAGAACGATTCACCTAGGAAGAAAGTAAGTTCAGTTTTACCATGTTGGGACTGAGGCAAATTTCAAATTCTATGGGAGAAATTCCAGGACTTTTTTTGGTGGTGTGTCCACACTTAACCAGAAAAGAAGAGAAATCTACTGCCCTGGTGGGTGACGGTTGAAGATGTTGCATCACAAGCAGATATCCACTGAAGGAAGATGAGGGCAAAACACAGTGTTCTATATGTTTAACAAACAATCATGTTATTCCTAGCAGTCCCTTAAAGCTGTGTTCACACATTCTGAGTTTCTACAGGTTGGGTGTTTTTTTTCTCTGTAGTCTCTTTTGGTAATGATGGATTGATTTGAGTGATACACGTTTCACTAGCTTTCTAAAGTTCATCTTAACTGAAGGCACTACTCTACAAAATTCTGATCTTGCTGTGAGACACTAGTCCTTAATTGTGTAATAGTTGTAAGAGTCAAAGCTATAAGTACCTGCATCAGCAAGATAAATTTAAGAATATTTTCTTCATGCTTTAAAGTCTCATTTCCATGTTTTTGGCCATAAGAGTATCTTTCTATCCAAGAGAGTGTGTGTGCCAACAGAGCCTAACATACTGCCAGATGACAAGAGTACAATGCATCTGATATACACAAAAATTGCACCTATATGATAGAGATACAAATGGTCATAGCAAGTGCAATATAACAGAGCATCTAGAGTGCTCCATTGTAAATCAATTAATTTTAATTTAATTTTTTAAGACCTGAAAAGGTTAGAAAAATGAAAGATAGTGTTGCTTGTTTAATGAGTGATTTTGTTTATAGGGAGCAATAAATTATTTACTTCAGAATTTTGATATTCTGTTAAGATCAGTACAAGGTATTGTTTCTATACTTACCATTTTGTAGGTATGTGTGTTAAATACTAACAGCAATAAATGAATTTTAATGAAGTATGTTAACTAGATTCCTTCATATCTCTGTAAATGGATATAAACAGGACACCTCACTGAACTTTGTGGAGCCATCTATAGTGAGTGAAATCAACTGATAGAGGGTAATTGGTACTATAGGAATGCCACTGTATATTATGCCTGGTAGTCAATCACACTGCTGCGGATGTTCTAAGAAAAAACACAACTCAAAGCTGCTCTGCCAGTGAAGCGATTTGCCTGGTCTCCCTCCTATGGGTGTCATGCTGAATAACCTCATCATCCAAACAAACAAGGTGGGGACTTTTCATTACTGTCAACTTGTCTTAGGTGGTCTATCTGTTCTCAGAAGTTTATCATCACCAATGTGTTATTAAAATAGATTAAGCTCTCACCATCTTTACCTTACTGCTATCAAACTGTAAATCTCTTGTTATAACTACTTTATTCCTTAAGTTGTCCTCTGAGGCCTGCTAGATAGAAAACTTCACAAAATTCAAATCTAATAAGATGGATGAAATCCTTCTTGGAAATTCTTGTGATCCATCAAAATCCAGCATATGCAGAGGGCAGATGATAAATATAAACCTATAAAAGGGTTTGAAGAAGAAAAAGTGGTCTATTTATTTAGCAAAGATAGAAATGTTAATGAATTTTACTGCATGTAAGCATTATCTACCATGGATGCTTAGGGCTCAGGCTTGCACAACTAAAAGTGATAAATGAGGCTCAGCTACAAAATAATTATTAGGTTATGAATGTCCCTAGAATCCTTGTATGGCTTTGACAGTATTAAATCTATCCCAATTTCTTATTTAAATACTGTATATACATGAGAAGAGAGAACAAAAGCACCCTCAAAAGTCTTTAAATAAAAGCTATTACTTGTTATTAGTGACAATGAAATCATTGCTTTAACAGAAGTTGTAGTATTCTTAAAGTCCACCAAGAGTGTTGGATTCAGACACAACTTTCCTTTTTCACTATAAACCTCAGTTTTTCTATTCATGCAGGGTATAGTTTAGGTACCTTAATAGTCCTTCAGTGAAAGTGGAAGTGGCAATCAACAAATCTGCCTTGTAAGGCCACCAGTGGATTTTTATTGCTATTTCTCTCAGACCTACAGCTACCAATGACCAGGTGTGGATAATCAAATACTATCAAATATCAACTGATATTAACTAGTTAGAATAGGAAAGCAGTAGAGATGTGGCAAGGCTGTATTAGTTGTTTTATCCCAATTAGTACTGTAGTTATTGAATATTCTTTAGGTAGGTCAGTATAATTATAGGGTTTTGAAATCTGACTTTTCCTTAAATGATCCACATGTGCTATTGGAAGTATCCAAGTTTTTTACCTAAAATCCAAAACAATTACTTCCTTTCCCAACACTTTCTGACATTTGTGATATTCTAACTTTTATCTGGTTTTAAAATAGAAATCTGATCCACATCTTTCAACTCATGAGAGAATCTAGCCATTGGTGACGATATTATTTTTCTAGTTTAAACAGAAAGTTTTTTCTGGTTCAGCTTGGTCTAGCTTTAAAATACTGTGCCTTTTCATGTGCTCTTTTACAGGTGCTTCTTAGTACTGCTAGAGCTGGAGAAGCAGTCATCCTTGGGGTATTGTACTGGCAGGAAGCATAATGCCTGCTAATACCACCTGTGAGACTGCAATTTATAATTTTTATGTCTGTTTGACTTAACATGCTAGACTAGGGGAAGGATCCAAGTCAAGCTAAAAGACTGCATTACTGGTAAATGTCAATTGGAGAGCCAAGACATCCTGGATCTCTTTAGAAACATTATGATATTTCCTGGCTCTAAGATGTGATGGGAAATTCAAAGACATGGCACAAGTAGAAAGCATTGTAAGATTTAAAAGCGTGTGTTTCATCCTGCAGGGAGTGAGCTCTTTTGTGGTAAATGAAAGCCCATTGGCAATGAGAAATGATGCTGTAGTCTGTTTGGTATAGATTACCATCTTAGCAAATAAAATTCCTTCACAAGACAGTCTCCTAGTTAGCCAACTTCATTGCAGATATCAGTTACTTAATCTTCTCTCCCAACTATTAATTTTTAAGATTTAAGATTTGCAGCCACTTTTTTTTCGTGACAACAGCCAGGCCTTATATGAATATATTTTGTATGTATGTGACATTTGTAGCCTCAATCTATTGTGTGATTAGAGTCAAATTTATGAATTCTTTGTTATTTAACTTCTGCACTATGGTTCTCTGAAGCTCCTTTAAGCATCCAATTGGCAGATCGAGTACTGAGTAAATTAAAAGAGAAAATACAAGCAGTTAGCAGCTGAGACCAGAAAAGACTCTTTCCTGTGCCCTTATCATGAGATATAGTCATGTTTTGTTATAAACGCTAAAACTGCTTCAACTTCACTTTTTTTGTCTCCATGACCTAGAGACAACGGAAGTCAGCATCTTGACCTTTCTATATTTAAAATTCTTAGCACATGCTGGAAAGCAACATTTTTTCCTCCCTGGTTAATGAACAATGGGAGAGAAAATCTGAGAGACTGTAAGCATTATGACTAACAGAAGTAACAGAAATAGATATATATAAAAAAAGCTAGAAAACAGAATGCATTTTCTGTCCATTTTGCAGTTGAATTTTGATCCAGTTTATCCAATCCTCTAAATAAATACATTGCTTTGGATCATCATCCTGTTGGGAGAATGCTGTAAAAATATACCGCTAGTTGACTTACAGAAAGGAAAATATTACAAATTATAAACTGAACACAGCTGGGAAATATCCTAGTGGGAGCAATTATTTCAGCATTATGAAAGGCAGGAGATTACAAACCCTGAAATGAAGAAAAGCATTGACCTTTCTTCACTTGAAAAGTCTTGCTCAGTAAGTCTTGCTTGAGAAGTGGGTGGTAACACAGATTGATATATCAAGCTGCAACCACCGTAATTAATGTGAATGACACTTCTTTAGGGAATCAGCTTCTGTTAAAGGTGTTTTGTCCTGTAGAAGACGGTAACTGAGATTGGGGCTTTGAATGAATACTTTACTCAAGGCATCCAATATCACCTTGATAAGTAAAATTCCCATACAGTCTTTCACACAACCTCTTTTATACTTTCGATCGTAGCCATCAGAGTCTAGTAGAGGTACTGAGGGGGATATATCATATTAACTCAGAAGCTTATCAACTAATACGTCCCAGTATGCATTTAAATGGCCTCCTTATCTTTAGCAACAAAGATTTCTATTGTGAATCTTTTTTTCTTATTTATTTATTTTTTTAATTATTAAGGAGAATAAAGAATAGTACAATATGAAAATCATCATAGATAGTGATGTTACTAATCTTGTTAAACTAGTGTTACTACAAAACCACTGTATTAAAAGCCAAGAATTTCTGCATACAGCACTATTTTCTTTCTGCAGTGCGTACTCCCATTGATTAATAAAGTATCTCAGATTGCCTCTGTAGGTGTATTCCAGCAAAATTAAGTAGAGATCTGAGTATTTAGGCTATTTGCCTCGCTTCTCATTTTTTTCACGATCTCTACTACAAAATAGCTTGGATTAGAACTAATTCACTTCTAAGTCTATTATATAAAATGAATATACACCTATGGAAACACTCATGAAAATTTTAGTTTAATAATGGAGAAGAAAACCTTAATCAAGAGGAAAAAATACTCTCTGATTCATAGATACAGAAAAATCTCAAATATCTGTAATCTTTAGCAATATTCAGTATGTAACATGCAGTCCTCATAAGACCTGCCAGATAATGAATTTGGACCCTAGGTAATGGTCCAATCCACCTGCTTTTTGTCATTACCTGGAAGGGTAAATGCCAAAATACAGTAAGTCTGAATGCTCCTTGGATAGCCATCCATATAAAGTATCACCTGTTACAGGAAATGATTTCCAGGCTAGAAATGCAATATAATCCAGACATAGATCAACATGAAGTACTTCCAAATCTTCACACAAACTTGAAATGTTAGTCATGTTGAAGAAAGATACTCCTTGTTTTGTGTGTATGTTTGTAATAATCTAATGATATGAGCAAGCAAGGAAGCAAAAGAGTTGATTTATAGGCCCAGATTAGTTTTGAAGGAAATATTCCCATACCTCAGGAAGAGGTACTAAACACCAGCCTCTAGGTAGATCCTGCCTGGCTGCGCTGTTCAAACTACATGGTCTGTATAGTCCAGTAATGAGTCATAGAATCATAGAATGGTTTGGGTTGGAAGGGACCTTAAAGATCTAGTTCCACCCCCCCTGCCATGAGCAGGGACACCTTCCACTAGACAAAGTTACTCAAAGCCTCAACCCATCTGGCCTTGAACACTTCCAGGGAGGGGACATCCACAACTTCTTTGAGCAACTTGTTCCCATTTTCATGAGACAAAAAGTGGAGTATGCAGTATTTATATAAAGTATGTGGCTGGATCTGCTGTAGGATTTTAATGTTTTAAAATATACAATCTGTTATACTATATGCCACCTTTCTCAGAGTTTTTTGTCTGCTGCTGCCACCAAAGTAGAAGTTTTAGTGGAAATTCTTGTTAATTTTATGCCTTTAATTCCCATACCCATTTCCTACCTTTCCTTACCACAGCCTGTTTGTAGCCAGTTCCCAGGAAGCAGATCAAAGCTGCCAGTGTAAACTGCAAGGAGAGCAGCTAGGGAGGAAAAGGATTTCCTGCATTTCCTTCTCAAAAAAACAAGTAAATATTAAGAATATAAGAAATCCAGGAAAAAGAAATAACAAAATTCTTTTAACACAAGGCATGGTATTTGACACTGAGAGGTGGGAAAGCCATTTTATAGTATGTCTAGCAACCTTCATTCAGCTTGTTCCACTTTCCAGGACAGTTTGTTTATCCAGTGTCAGAAGCTTTCACACTCTGGATCATACAATTTCCAACTCCAGCTCTCTAGTGAGATTCAGGCTTCTTCCTACTTGTTTGCCTTCTGTCCCAGGATGTCTATCATAAAAGTGACAGCCTGAACTTCACCATAAAATATGTTGTCTTGTCTCCTTCTTCAAGGAGCTTCAGTCTCTTTTTACACTCAGGTGAGATGGAGGGTACAAGGTACTTCTAGAATAGGAAACTGCTCTTACCAACCTTTGGAAAAGGACTGCCCCATATTCTTTGGTTGCTTTTAGTTGGAAGAGAGATAAGCAGACTAGATCTTGCCGGCATTCCCTGTGGGTTTCCTTGATATTTAGGAACTTCCTTAGGTTAGCATTAAACATCTCCAGTTTGATTACATCCTAGCATCTTTTGGCTTTATTTCTCAAGGGTAAAGAACTGCTCTTACCAACCTTTGGAAAAGGACTGCCCCATATTCTTTGGTTGCTTTTAGTTGGAAGAGAGATAAGCAGACTAGATCTTGCCGGCATTCCCTGTGGGTTTCCTTGATATTTAGGAACTTCCTTAGGTTAGCATTAAACATCTCCAGTTTGATTACATCCTAGCATCTTTTGGCTTTATTTCTCAAGGGTAAAGAGGGAAAAAAAAAAAAAAAAAAAAAGGGAATCTGCTAGGGCTGGTTCATCATCTGTCCTATACTTTTTTATTCGTTCATTCCTCACCCTCCTTCCACACCTCCCCACAAGATGAATGAGAGGAAGAAATAGCTGGGACCAAGCATTCACTTCCATCCTGTGTTTTGACATGGCAGACCCCACTTCTTGCTCTCAAACTGGGTTTGAGATTTTATGAGTGTCTCTGGCAATCACCAGTTCATCCCTGAAGCCCAGAGCAAAATCTGCAATGACTTTCAACTTTGGCTCATGCCAAGCTTTGAAGGTGCCCTCAGCTGTTCATCCTACACTCTTTTTTTTTTCACAATACTGGGGGGATATGATAATACTGTGGAAGGAAGTAGGAGGGAAATTATTGAACAGAAAAGGGGGAAGAAAAGATCCAAAACAAGTTCAACCTAACTCAGAGGAGAGAAGTAAATTTCTGACTTAAGTGTACTGAAACTCTTTGAGCTACTCAGAGCTTTGTATTTGGCAATACTGACAGTCTAATGCTTATGTTAGAAAGATCAGATTATTTCCCATGTTTCCTAACAGCCTGATGCCTAACATATATATGATTTCACTTAAGTACACTGGATCCCACTCTAATCTAATGTCAGAATTGGCTACTGTATAGCAGAGAAGCAATGGGTGGACCTGATTACCCATAATCTGTTCATGCCAGGCACAGCTGACACAAGACACTATAGGAAGATATGAGCTAAGGGAAGGGAACCACTGCCCTGAAATTGTATGTATCCTAATGAGCTGCTGTGTTGACTTAAGTTTGTCTGATGGGCAGTTAAGTATCAAAGGCAACACTATCCTAACGTAGTCTTCATTATTTTCTTGCTTGCTTTCAACTTAGTAATGTGTCTTCTTGGATGTGAACTTCAGTAAGGAGATGAATTTCTCTTGGGTAATCATAGGGAAGATATTATAGATGCAATGGTAATATGTGCACACTTCAGCGGGTCAAGTACTGCTGAATTACTATTTAAACATTAGCTAGGTTCATTCTCCATTTTTCAGCCCAGACTACAGAATGAAGTCTAGGAACTTAATGGAAGGAGCACTTTAGGGAAAAAAGAGAGAGAGATTAGGTTGATAATGATTGTGGAAATGAACCTGAATAGTAGGATCCTCAAGTAGCACATATTGAAAATGCTGTCAATGGCAATGAAACTAAGAGCAGAAATGTCAGCAAGGAAAACGGGCAAAAAAGAAAGAGTTAAGAAGGGAGACAGGCTAAAAGAGCATCTATAAAAAGTGTTTCAAACCCACTGGTTGGCAAATTCACCATCTGTTGGAGATGGGTGGGTATGGAAGCTACTAATCAAATTGCTGAGTTGGTTTTTTTCTTCTTTTTTTATATACTGAGTTGAATTACAATCACAAAGGAATTATCAGCTTACTTAATGTGAATAAACTGTATTCCTTTCCTGTTAACTCCACAGAAATTAGCAGGCATCCAAATAAAATAATTATTTTAAAAAAGGAATTAAGGGTCTTCATTTAGAGTATTGCTCACGTGTCAGTGCTGCGTTGGTTTTGTTTATTATTGGGTTTTGTTGTTGTTGCTGTGAGTTTTTTTCACTGAACAGTTATCACTGAAAATAGAGCCTATTCCAAATGTCACATTTTTCTTGTGTTCATATTAATTGGTCTACAATCCACAGGTAGGCTCTTAGAAAATCAGAAAGTTATGCAGAGGACCTGAAAAATTTATGCAGAACTATTCTACACATTGGAATATTTTTTGCTGGAAACTGCTGAGGGAATATAGAACAGTGAAACTGACTATAAACTAGAAGAAAAGACTGAAAACAAAAACCAAGCCAATAATAAGAGAGGCAAAGAAAGCATATCTGATTTCTTGCAGTCCTGAATCAGACTTTGTAAAGTTATTATTGTTTGAAATAATTTCATGTAATCCATCTATACATCCTCCTGTCTTGCCTCATTTCTCTCTCTAACTGAGAACTCTTTGGAAGAGGACCTATGTTCTCATCTTACATTTGTTCAGGACTCACAAATTGGGTTTCAGATCCTGAGTAGGGACTGCTAGAAGATACTGCAAAACTGAATGAAAATTATCAGTGATGATGATGATGATAATCAGAATGTTATTAATAATGACTTGACATTAGAATACTTAAAGAACTAATCAGGTTACGTTTCAAAAGTACAAAAGGTTTATTTCTTTTAGACTTGACTTTCAGAAGACCATCTTCCCTAAAGCAGAATAATAGAGAAGATCATGTTAGACTATATTATATGACCACCTCCCACCTTTTGTCATTCTAGAAACTTCTAAGTGCAAAAAACCCCCAGCCAAAAGAGTGTACAAACAAAACAGCTCACATAAACATGATACATGTAAACTTATACAAAATATTTCTACAACAGTCTCTACCATTTTATGCAACCAAGTTTGTGAACCGGCTTTCAAGGGGTCTTGAGTGTACTTTACTAAATATAAACTAGTTACTACATGTATAGGGGTCCCTTGATTAACTAAACTTGTAACAGATAAACTTATTTAAACAGTGCAACTTGATGTTCAAGATATAATTTGTAAACTTCATAGAAAGATTACAATCCAGTAACTGCAAAATAGGTAATTTTATAAATGAAAAGCACTATGAAACCCAGCCTCTGAGACTGTTAAAAGTACTATCTACAGACAATGAAGCTTTAATCAGGTGAGGCTCTCTAAGGAATTAGATTCTCCAGATTTTTAGAGTATAAATCAAGACAGAATGAACCCCAGGCTATTTCAGGGACCAAGACAAAATCCATTTTTCAAGTAAAAGATATTGTTTCATTTTGTTGTGTCAGTCTTTTGATCTTCTTGTTAGTAGATAAATCCTTTGGTCAGTGGCATTGGCCCATGCATCACAGAAACACATTAACAGTAAATAGTACCTTCCAGCTCTTCAGTCTGTGCACCTGTGAAGACTGAGATATATAGTACGTAAAAGCAGACACAAAAAATTAAAGAAAGAGAGATGACCAATCTTTCTTATGACTAATGTTTTATTGCTTCTGTTTCATTTCTCTACTTGACCTGTGATCTCTCTTTTAAAGTTTCTGCCTCTAGACCAAACAAAACCATAATTCATAAATTGTATGAAAGACAGTATCTTAACTTTAGTTACCTAAAAGCCCACTTACATGTCTCAGATCAGTTAAAATGGATTTTTAATTTATATTTAATTTCCTAAAGTCCTAAAAGTTTTTTTAAGCTTGTTTAAATATATCACCAGTCATATGCACTATGTGTTTACAGTATGCAAATGAGCCACTGGCAGCTTCTTATAGACTGACTTTTCTTGGTTCTCAACAGATGTTTGCTATTGCAATTTAGATTTTGTCTACCATAATGCCTGGATATCCTAATTACTCATAAGCTTAAAAACTGACCATGCAGTTTCACTTTTTTTTTTTTTTTTTTTCTGTTTTCATGTCTTTTCTCTACTTTATTCTAAAGGCCAGAAAGTCAGCCAGACTTCACAACCTGCTGTCAAAATTAGCAGCAAAATAAGAAATTCCATATCAAAGACTAACACACTCAACACTGAACATAGTCCCGAGTAGACCAAAAGGCAGTAAGTTCCAGCACGTCTGCTGACACGGTTGCCTGTGATGGAACTGCCCTTCAAAAACATAAGATGTCAACAGATTCATGTTCGATTTCAAATATATTTCAGCAGTTTAGTTACTCCAGATATTCCTGACATCTTCCAATTTTATCATTAGACCATGAATATTTTTCTTTCATGCTCTAATCTAGCATGACTCTGTATTAGACTGAGCTATAAGCGACACATTTCACTTACCCTCCAGTTTTTGTTTTAATCATGCAGGCTTGAGCAGGGCAGACTATCAGAATATTAACTATTACTTTCCTCCCTTTACATGTGAATGAACAAGACTGATAATTCCTTCTTCTTTTTCTTGTTTGCTACTCCTTTTTTTGCCCCTTTCTTTGGATTAATTCCTTCAGTGAAAAGGTATAAAGGCAGGTCCATGAGCAGCACACTTTTATGTGCCTGGTTTCCCAAGGCACTCTGTTTAAAGTCTGCTTAGTAGCCCATACTTCTGGTTTTCCATTTGTCAGTGACACTAAGATGTAGTCTCCCCTCTACCTGATTACATATTCTCACAAAGCTTCTAGGACTTAATGTATCTGAAATTTACATCACCAGATTTGGTAGGAACTGGATGATGCATTCAACTACTAAGAAAAAGCTTACAGAGTGATTGTGTAAGTTTCTTTCCTTAGGAAATACGTTAGCAAATACAAATGTATGTTGACCTCAAGTCTAGATGGCTCTTACTTTTCATGTACCAAAGGGAAAAATAGCCAGAATGCACACATAAATGCATGCACATACACAAAAGAAATTCTGCATACTGCCTTCTCTTACCTGGCAGATCTGGAATTGTGCAGCCCAATCCTGTTCCTTTGGAATCTTCTAGAGCTGGACCTTCCAGACTTACCACCAGTCAAAGGACCTCTGTCAGTAAGCAGTGAGGGTTCACAGCTCAGATATTGTGCCCATCTCAGGTTAACAGCCAACTAGTCTGCTTGGTTGATAAGAAATTTATTCTTATTATTCTTTGAAAATACAGTAGATAACCTTAGATTTGAGCCATTATAATACGTTTAGCATGGTTTCCTAAGAAAACAGAGACCACAATGCCTTTCCATTCCCTGATAGTGGCCTGCATAGTCCATCTCCAGAGTGGTAGTGGTTTACCTGGCTTTCTCAGTAGATTGTATTAGTCACCCACTCTGAACATAAAGATGGATTTAACTCCCATGCTTATAATTTTTTTCCCATACTGTGCTCTAATTGCTTCAGTTTTTTGGCATAACTCAGAATGACCTGCCAGATGGCTTGCTCATAAAGGGAATTTCCTGTGTATCTTCAGAAAGCTTCTGAGGTTTTTCCAAGGAGAATACTGTTTTAGTTCTGGATATTTCTAGACCTTTCCAGTTAACTTCCTATATATGCAAAAAACACTGTTAAAATGCACGTCTTCCTCATTCCTCCTCCCCCAAAACAAAACAAAATACAGTATTGTACAACATTTAGGTTATATAAACAAATTCCACAGTGACTTCTTTTACAGTCAACCAATATGGGTTTCTTTTTGAAAAAACTACTCACCTCCTCAATTAAAAAAAAAATAAAAAAAATCACAGGCAATTTGCACCAAACTCCAGTTATCTACATTAGCAATTAAGGACTGAGAAAGCTTTGCTTACTTCTAAACCTATTTCTTCAGAGAGAATGAAATCATATTTTCTAGCAAATTTTAAGAAATACTTTGACTTCTGTCAGAATATCTGTCTGCATTTCCTTAGAACTCACCTCCCTCTAAAGACTCTTCCACATCTACTTCTCTTTGAAAAGTCTCATTGTCCTTTAGGTTTTGTAGATGTTCTTTGATGATTAGACAGGGATGCCTGTAGTGTCTTGTGAGTAGTCTTCTGGGCCACAGAGTATACTAACTTTGTACACTGCCATGTACTTGGAAAGCACTTCTCTTGCAATTGCTGCACAGTTTTGGGTTCAGTCTCAAAATATGGATTTTGAAAGTTTTAATTTTTTTCTTCTTTCATACATAATTATTTAAGATAGTTTATGCATGCTGATATCATCCTTATTGTTTACTTTAAAAAGCCTTTTTTTCCTCACATTCTGTTTTTAAACATTCACAAAAGATGAATGTGCAAGTGGGAACAAGATATTAAGAAAAAAAAACAAAATCAAAAGGCAAAGAGGCAAGAGAGAATCCTGTGAAGTTTCCTAAAATTGTAATGTTTCCATAGTTTAGGTCCCTAGTATTCCCAAGCTTTCCTATTCCTTGTGTTTCCATTCAAAGTTGCTCAAAGTTGCAAAGTTTGGGGCTTTTTGGGTTTTTTTGGGTTTTTTTGTAGAAACTAAATCAGCCCTATTAGAAACCTTGTGAAGAACCAAAACCATTTTCTTCTGCTGGCTCCTCTGAACCACCAGATGAAGAAAATAGAAGTTTCTTTTCCTGCTGGAAGATAGAGAATACTAGAATATAAGTTTTGGTTGTGGGAATAAGTGATATATGGTATTCTGATGTGACCACACTGAGCAACATCACAACTAACAATTATTATGAAGGAAGAGCACCTCAAACAATCTCTAAAAGATAGAGCTGGAGTCTTCTTGATATGCCTGCAAATTTTCTGGAACCCAATGAGCTCATCTAAAATTTCAAATTTGTCAATGAATATCTTATAAGTGTACCATTATTTATTTTCAAATTGCTCCTTTGCAGCAGATCTCATTGATCTTTCGGAAAATTCACATTTGATTTTGTTAGGTACTTATTCTTTCTAGGAGAGATACATCATTAAATGATTGGGGGATGGGAAGAATTTAAAACATAATTAATACTTAGATTAAAGTTCCACAGCTCAACAGCACTGTCTGAATTATCTCAATTTTAGGCAATAATAATAATAATTACTCTCTAACCACAAACCTAGCAAGCAAAAATTGAAGTGGAAATTACTCTTTTAAGAAAAGTAGTAATAATATCTGCCAGTCAAAAACAAGGCTCAAAGTCATGCAAGTCAGAATGAGTTCATAATCTTTAACTGTTAAGAGGCTACTATACGATTTCCTCTAACACTTATTCACATCTGTTAACTTTTTTGCATTATCAAGCCATCGTTGTACCTAAAGGAACTAATCTTTCCAAAATTAATACTTAATGAGGAAAAATGAATACGAATTCTCAAACTAAAATTACACCTCAGAGATTACAAATTACATGTTTGGACATTCCATCTGAAAATGGTTGCTTCTTTGTCACCATTTTTTGTGATTGCCAAGGACCCAAACAGAAATCATAGCAAAGAATCTTCAGTACAGACTGGTTTTACCTACATGCTGCACAGTCTATCGTATCCCTGTTCCAACTGTTGGGCTCCCATCCATTGGGCCTCTTGTTTCAAAAACATGGCTGGAGCACTCTTGGGAAGGCATCAGGAAATAATATAAGGCTTTCCTTGCTTCAGGGAGTCGATTTGGAACATAAGCATTTGTCATGAATAAAAAAATGAAACCATGAGTGGTTTCAGTGGGGTAAAGGATAATCTTTTCTCTTTCTTCTCATGCAGGTACAGAACTACTTCTTGGCTTTGACAAGGCCTGATGTGTCCCTGGAATAACATCTAGGCTTTATTGCAATTTGCAGGCTGTATATCAGCCTTCAATAGGAAGAATGATAAAATTTTGATTTAATGGTCTAAGCAATTATAAGACAGCTAAAACTTAAGATAATTCTGTCTGCTCAAGTCAGATTTTTTTTCTCTAGACTCTTCAATTTAGAATTTTCAGAATAAATTAAAATGGCTGAGAGCAGTAAATAGGCCCAGAAGAAACAAAATTAGGAAATTGTTAGGAAGACAGAGTGATAGAAGTTTGTTGTTTTGGGGTTTTTTTGTACTTGAAATGAGAATCATGGAGATGTCCTTCCTCACCCATACATACACCCATTCTTGACATAGGAGCAGGTCATGTACACAAATACCCAAATACATATGCACACAAAATCCATTTACAATATTGTTATTAAAGAAAAAAGTATTTCATTCTTCCTGTGAAGTTTTGAAAGTTTTATGCTTCATCTGTTCAACATTGTACCTTTAAACAAAGCAAGAAAAGTAAATAAGATTTAGGGTAGGGGGATAGGGTTTGAACTAAATAGGACTGTAGAAAAATAATGTCTGCATAAGCTTGGAAAACACACTTGCTTTTTCTGATCTAATGAAACTCCACACCTTAAAATGTGATCCATCACAGAAGCACAGAAATAAATTATACATATGGCTGCTCTCTATGAATATCCATATTTACATGCACAAAAGAACAGTCATCTGCTAATAAGAGTGCTTGCCATTTGTCATTAGTCTGTTTGAAAATCTTTTACATTCCTATCATGAAGAGTGAAGCTTATATTTTAAGTTTGGGGACCAACAATACATAAGCAAGTTTGGCTTAGAATCAGACATGAACCTGTCCTGCTTGAGCTCCAAGCCAAGCAGAAGCTGGGTAGCCAGTTTGCTACAGCCCCAACAATATGTTCTGCTTCTCAAACTTCACAAGCTACAAATGTTAACTTTGATTCCAAGCTTGTCTGAAGTCTATGCAAGCTGACCACCTGTCCTCCTGAAAAAGACTTAGGGCGTGCTGTCAGTTTGCCCAGTCTAGACATGATACTAACAGCTCTTCTTTAGACCTGTCTCATTGAATCTGATTTAACACAAGAGACTTTTTTGAAGTATAGCATGCCAAATAAAGTACATTAAGTGATAGCATCAGATTTGCCATATGTCTTTGATAAGGATCTAAGAATATGTTTGTTTTTCTAATGGCAGCATGACAGCTCTCAATAGGCATGCTGGGATAATTCATCAAAGGTGGCCTCTAGTTATGTTGTAACCACTTAGCAAACTTATAGAAGAATTTCCGGTAGTTAATAATACAGCGTATGACCCTGATTTAAATTAAAACATTATTCTTTTTTCTATTACTCCATTGTGCAAGGTATTCCAGATTATTTCATTTAATTTCTAGCCCTCCTCTGCATTGCCATTGCTTTCTCATTTTGCATCACCTGAATGTTTTATTAGTAAATAATGATTTTTTGGCTTTGTCAATCAGAAGTTTAAGTATGATCAGACCAATAATTGCTGCTTAAAGAATTTCAGTAATGACTGTCTTCCAGACTAATAGTTCTTTTTAACACAACCTTCAGTTTTCCACTCTAGATGTCATTAACACTGCATCAAATGCATTTTTCCCCAAATAATATACATAACCTCTTCTTGTAACTAGAGAAGTATTTTCTCCATGACTTGGAAATGTTTATGAACACTGCTATGTCTGGTTAACACTGTCCCAGGTTTAGTAAGTATGTCTACATGCCCAGGTCTGGGCCAGGGGTGGTGGTGATAGTGGTGGTAGTTAATATTTGGATTATACACAAACATCACCTGTAAAAAATGAAATAAAAATGAAATGCCATCTAAGAGTGTGAAGACTAGAGCCTGTACCAAAAAGGACTCTAAAAATGGTGCTATTTCAATTTTATTTTTGCAATACCTCATAAATTTGAATCACAATGGTCAATTTGTTACCTGCACAGCCAGAAGTGAGATGATAAAAAAGGCGATTTTTTTGGGGGAAAAAAAATCAACACACTAGTATTTTCCTATCTTCTTTGTCCAATTATGACATATAATAGCCTGACTCCTTGCAAAAATTCACAGATTTATTATTATTGCTCTCACAGTAATCAATCCCAAGAAAATGGCACTGAAAAAGTGAGAGGCTTAGTTATAGTAGGAACAAGGGCTAATAAAGTTTCCCCTCGTAGATCTGTTATTGTACTTTACCTTTAATCATGTCTCATATTATTCCTCTTCCTAGCTTCTCTCAAGTTCAGGAAGACAAATCACCACAGATCCATGTTTGAGGCCATCTAACAGATTTTTCTTGTGCTTTAATGAAAGTCTAGAGTTCAGTCTTTAAATAAAAAGTATTATATTAATCTATTTTTTCAGCAAGCCTTACTACAAAACTAAACTTGTCTCCCTGTTGAATATGTTACCAGAATCCACATAGTTGATCTATGAACATAATATTTTACCAGTTCAGGAGAGAAACACACCAACTGACCCCCATAGCCACCGATCTATGTAGCATGTAAATGCAAGTATTTTTTTCAGGGCGAAACATACAATGGTTGAGGTTGGAAGGGACCTCTGAAGGTCTTCTAGTCCAACCACCCTGCTCAAGCAGGGACTCCTAGAGCACATGAATCAGGATTTTGTCCAGATGGTTTTTGAAGGGAGATTCCACAACCTCTCTGTGCAACCTGTTCCAGTGCTCCATCTTATGTTAGCTCTTATTTTTCCTGTGTTTTCATAAATGGAAGCTAATTTCTCTGATTACTTAATTCTCTCTTTGACCCAGTTCATTGACCTTTTCTATAAATTGACCACCTTTCACAGTACTGCAGCATTAATTATTATACATCTTTCTGCCCACTATGTCCAGAAAACACAATACTATAAAAGAACTAGATACAGCTTTCTAATTAAGACTGAATCAAGGTTTTAACCTCATTGTTAAGTATGGAAAAGACAGTATGTGTGTTACTGAGTGTATAAGGAATTTCATGATAATTTATATGCAAATCTGTTAATTAGTTTATGAGGAAAAATAATTAAAAATATTGCTTTTAAGAGATTCAACACCTGCTGTACCTTTCCCTTTTTATCAACATTACAGGACAGATTCTTCAGCATTTCCTTCTTATTAAATCTCACCGAAATCATACAGAAATTATTTTCAAGCAAGTTTTAATTTTCTCTTCTCTTCTCTTCTCTTCTCTTCTCTTCTCTTCTCTTCTCTTCTCTTCTCTTCTCTTCTCTTCTCTTCTCTTCTCTTCTCTTCTCTTTTTAATCCTCTTTGACTATTATTGTGTTTCAAGAAGAATCTATGGAACATTTCAGTAATGAGTTTTATGATCAGAATGCCCCTTTCCAAGGGTCACCATCTCCCACTTTTTCAGGTTGGACAGAAGGGAACAGGTTTTGGAAATAAAATTTGGGAAATGGCCTATTTGTGAGAGGTTAGCACCACCCAAGTTTCCCCCATGGAGCATCCTTTATCTCACTGCAAACAGAGGACATCACTTGTAACAACTAACAAACAGCAAAATTTGACCACTGATTTTAAAACACCCATATTTTAATTTAAGACCAGAGTCAGCTCTGCATCCTTCTGCCCGAGCAACAAGGCATGGAAATATTGTGTTAACATCTCTGTTCAGTGATCAGATA
The DNA here is from genome assembly GCF_000700745.2 of Antrostomus carolinensis. NCBI lineage: Eukaryota > Metazoa > Chordata > Aves > Caprimulgiformes > Caprimulgidae > Antrostomus > Antrostomus carolinensis. The sequence goes on along the minus strand of NW_010288960.1, from coordinate 25,701 downwards.
GTAGCTTGAAGCACCACTGACCAGACTGCAGTGAGGGCTAGCAGCAGGGCAAGAACCTCCCCCAGAGGCCCCATCTGCTGTGCCTGGAGGTGGTGAGCAGATCTGGGCTGAGGCTGGTGATTAATGACTGCCACAGATCCAGGACCACTGGGCATGGCCATGGAGATGGGGCAGCTCTGACTCTGGCATGGATGTCCCGCTGGCAGGCCCAAGGCAAGCCCTGGGACCTCCTTGGGCACCACTGTCAGCCTGGGGCACAGGCCACTGAGAAGTCTTCCCAATGCTCTTCCTCCCTGCCCATAGGCCTCAGCCTATGTCAGCCCCATCTCAGAACTGGCCCCAGGGAGGGGCTGCTGAGCCTTGGGGCACATGGGTGATTTGGATCACCGTATATTTGAGCTGGCCTGATCACTTCTACAGATGGGTGATAGCTGTATGAAAGCAGCTAATCAATAGTTATCTGGGTGAAGAAAAAGCAAATAACAGAGGAAAGTTTTGAAAAAAAAGACTCTCAAGGTATTTAGTGCTAGACAATATTGACAAAGACCCACAGGGAAGCTAAATCTGCCAATCAAACTAATTTGATTTAGCAGCAAATGATGGATTGAAGATATATGAAAATAACCACCAGTGTGACTGAAAAATGAAATGCCAAGTAAATTTACCATAACAGTCATATCTAGTATATCAGCCTCCTGTCTGTCTAACCTGTGGCCAAGAGCATAAATCACAAATTTTGGGTTCTTCTGCCGAGATAGAAACATCAACCACGTATAGTCTGCAGGTCCTGCTTTGAATAAATGTAACTTCTGATATAATTTTTGTGGTAAAAGCTGCAAAATAGTGTATGGCAGAATTAGATTTGTAGCCAATACTTGTTCTTGTCATAGAACATATAAGATAAAATTATGTTAAAATACTCTGTCAATCAAATAACCTGTTTTTGCAATATCTCAGAATTTTTTGGGGTTTCTGATGCTCCTTCACCATGCTGTTGCATATTTTAATGTGTTCAGAGCAAATGAATATCTTAGTTTCATTATGAAGCTAATTTTATTTTAAAAAATTGTAATTATCCATTTTAATGTGGCCACCATTACACATTTTTGTGTTTCCTGTAGAGATTCATTAGAGCAGTCCTAATTATTACACTCTCTTTTCATTTTTATTAGAAAACTGAAATGAGAGATATAATTGTTTCTTTAAAAAACCCCTGTAGTTCAACAACTGAGAGTTAGTCTAAACCAATCCTTTTGGTTCATTCTCTTTGTGTACAAACCAGTAGGCCCTGATTCCTTAGTAAAAAATTTGGGTCAGTACAGGTATCACAACTCATTTTTCCTGACTTTCCATCACAATGTTATTTTCAATGTGCCTTCAGTATTAAGACTAATCTAGGTTTAAGTTCCTATTTTTTTCCATCAGCATTATTTCATTTTTTGCAATGCAAGAAGACTCTCGGAGTTTGACTTAAATAATCCAGTACAACTAAATAGTTCAAGCAAGGATTGCAGGTATATATTTGCTAGCTCTGGAAGTCCCAGTTTCCATTAAGTTAATATTTCTTTTACTTTGTTTTTCAATATCATCTTCCCAAATGGCTGACAGAACACTGAGCTGTTCACTGAACTGTCATACCACAAAATGTTTCTGAATAAAAATGCTGTTTCTTATTAGAGAAGCCTTAAAATTGACTTTAATAGTTCTGCTGAGAGCCCAACAAGTTCACTGTTACTAAAGTAAATAATTTTTTGAAATCATTATTCATCCGTTAGCAACTCAAGGTTGCAGAACATTTTTATTAATTTTTGTTTATATTACCCTTGATAATATATTAAAGTGGTTATTATGTATATATTGCATATAAATAACGCTTTATCACAGAAAAACAATCAAGAATCATCTATACTATCATGTAACTAGTTAGTACTGTATGGATGCTATATAGCAAATATGTACTATATACAGTATATGTGTAGGTGTATACTATATATTACACTATACATAGCAATCATCTATAATATAGTAAGCATACTATAGTATGCATATGGTATCTATTTATACATATAGTATATACTGTATATCTAGTGTGTATATATTACATACATAGCATATATAAAGTAGTATGTTATTTAGTACATACATGTTATTTAGTTTATACACAATATGTATACTGTATACATTTATACACATTCTACTTGAATAACCAGTTGTATTTCCTTCTTTTTTCTGAGAACAGAAACAGGTAGAAGCGACCAAACTGAATCAAACCAAACCAACAGCAAAAATGCCAGCAGTAAACCCGTACCTACTCTCATGGGCTACCAAGTAACTCCAGTTTGCTGTTTTGTGAGTGGTTTTGCACTTACAAAGCAACAGTACTGCAAATGATGACACTGTGATGGTAGTCAAGCATTTAGTGAAACACACTGATTATAATGTGTACGTAGTATTTGGACATTGTGATTATATAGTAGTTACTGACCATATCACCAATCTAGAGCACATTAAATGCTAGGAGGAAGAGAAAATCATTCAAGACACTGCTCTTAATGGTGCTGTATCAAGTCTAATGGCACTCTGGTGGCACCAGAATAGTGAGCTGTGATTGCCTGTGTCAGACCTACAGTTCTTTTAATGGATGTGAAAGTAGCAATGACAGTAATGAATGCTTCAAGAAAATAATTCTAGCCTATAGGCCAAGTTGTCACCAGAATTACTGCCAAGTCAGCTGCTGCTGTGTAAGGTGTCAGGGTAGTCAAAGATTGGAGGCAGACAAAAAGGAGCAGCTATTCTTGCACTTGTCTCTGCTCTTCTACTTCTCCACATGCTCTTAAAGAATTTAAGAACATGTTCTACTCATGTTGGAATGAGTTAATCTAAATTTTCTTCTCATGCATCAATTTTTCCTCTACTTGAATGGTCAGATTTTGTAACAGCAATGAAATGAGAGAGAGACAGTAAACCACAGGCAAATGTGCTTTATATTTAGTGAGACAGATGGTCTCAATTACCATATCTTGTTTCTTGTGCCCTATATTCTGCACTTGTCCTGTTAGGCACTTCATATATTTCTAATGAGAAAATGGATAGATTTTAAATTTTATTTTGAGGATTTTTTTCTGAAAGCTTTATTTTAATAGATGACTTTCAATGATTTTTATAGGAAGAAAGCCAGTATGAAACAAAGACATTTTCCCGGACAAGAAGTGGAGAACATGTCTGTGAAAAAATCCAGTATGATACTGTTACTGAAGAAAGTTTAAACCTGAGTTAAAACAGATTCTTCTTATTCTATAGTCAAACAGCTTGAGACTTTTACTAACACCTAATTGTAGCAGAGTCCTGGTTTTGCTAGGATAGAGTTAATTTTCTTCTCAGTAGTTAGAGTAGCTGTGTTTTAGTTTCAGCAGAACTTGTTATGAGAGGAATGTTGATAACAGTACTGGTGTCGTTAGTTGCTGCTGGAGCTCAAGGCCACCGTGTTTGGCTGGTTCACAGCTGCATTAGGACTGGGAGGGAGAAGCACAGTGAATAGCAAAACCCAAAATTGGCACTTGGATGTGCCAATGAAATATTCCATATCATATCATGTCATGTCAGTATATTAATGAGGTTTGACTGGAAGTCAGGGGTATTCTCTCAGGGATCGCTCAGACTCACTCTTCTGGGGTTTCGGTTTCAGGACTGTCGGCTCCGGGATCACTGGCTGGCACAGGCTGGGCATTGGTCAGCGGGTGGTGAGTAATTGCACTGTATACCACTCATTTGTATATTCAGTTATCACTGTTGTTATAATTATCATTTTATTTTAATTAGTAAATAGTTTTTATCTCAACCTGTGTGTTTCTTTGCCCTTTTCCTTCCAATTCTCTCACCTACTCACTGGGCGAGGGTGGGGGGGAGGGTGAAAGAGCAGGCTGTGTTTGGCAAGACAAAAGGGTGAATCCACCCAAACCACCACATCCTGGTAAGAAAATCAATTTTATCTCTAGATGTTTTAAAGTTCTGTAGTCACTGAGAAGCTCTAATTGATTGCAAAACGTCACTAATGGCTTCAGAAAAGGTATTTCCAAGCTTCATTTGTATATATGTGTCTGTATTTTGTAGAGCCAAAGTGTTTTGACTGAGTTTAGCCCACAAAAAATTGCATTAGCATTGCATTTATTAGCATTAGATTGTATGCTATTAGTATAAAAGCTCAAAATAATAGTACCAGTGTCTGGATATGATGCTGCTCTACTCCAGTGCAAATTGAAGCCAGTTGTGATTTGCAAGTGCATAGGTGGTTTCATGGCTCTTCCAGTTCTAAATCATTTAACATTGCCTCATGTAGGAAAACAAAACATTCTGTATATTCATTTAAATATAGAGTTATTACTATAGAATTATAATTTTCAAATAACAAGAAGAAATGTAGTAGTACCTTCATGAGGTGATGTAGTTATGAAAGTCTATTATCAGAAAATGTTATGCAAAAGGTATTAAAGATATGCTTAAAACAAATTCATGGAACAACTTGCAAAAGAAACATATTTCTGACTGTGACTTCATTTTTTGACCTAATTTATTTTATTAGGTGAAAACGAATGTAATTTCTTGGCTACTACAATTTCTTTCAATTGAATACAATAAATGCAAAATACCATAAAACCTGGAGGAGTTTTTTGTGGTAATTTTTTACAGCTTATCATTCATTTTTCTTCTTATGTTTTTGTTTTCAGACGTGAACAATGATGCACCTTACCTCATCAAAGGGAACAGAAAGTAAGATATTCCTACTTGTTAATTTTACAACAGAAAAAGTATACTAGTGGCATGAAAGGGATCTCTTACTGAATAAGTAAGTATTTCAGAAATATTTGATGACAGAAACTCACATCAAATGTTCATAAAAATATTTGCAAGGTTCCATTGTTAATAATCACATCCTTTTCTTTTTCTTTCTTTTTTTTTTTTTTTTTTTTTTTTTAAGTTTCTTCTGAAATCGCCTATCTCTTTTCTTATTTATATCCTTAGGAGTTGAATGCTGCTGTACTTCCTGGTGTGCCAGCTGGTTGGAGAAAGGAAGAAGATACAACCACGTCTCCTGAAATTTACATAAAAAAGAATGTACAAACTGAGATCAAATTAAAATCAAAAGATTAAAACCTCAAAATGACCTTGAGGAACATGGAAAAAAGAGAGAGATGGCGAAAAGAAACAGCAAGTGATGTAAGGATAACTGTAAAATGTCTCCTACTGTTTAAATTATGTCAATTCAAGAATTCTGGGTTTTTTTCTGGTGGTTTGAAGTTTGCTGTTGCTTGGGGAGGTATAGGAGCCTGAAATACAGCTATGGGCTTATTCCTGAGATATAGCCCTTCAGTTAAAAAATAAAGGAAATGTGCATTGTATATAAATATTTGCTTCCATTTGTTATTAAGCAATGGTTCTGACCTTCCCCAAATTTATTGTAATATATGTTTCAGGGAACTTATCCTCATTTTCAATTAATTGCATAGAATAATTTGGAAGGACACAAGGCTCTGCTCTGTTATGATTTAGTAACATTCAATATTTAATAGCTTCTGCTTTTCAGAAGTTTTCTTCCAAGGATGAAGATGAGAGCTCTGGGAATCAAGTAGAATATAGAAGCTTCCAGCTTCAAGCCACACAGTCAGAAAAATCCACTAACTATAATTACTAGTAGTCATCACTGCAGAGCATGTAAGGACTCTTCATGAGATGATCATAATAATAACTAAAGGCCAAATTTGAATGAATACTTATTATCACTGCTGTCATTACATAATTAAACACAGAAAGTATGACCAGTTGTATACAGCTCAAAGGCAATGTTTGAATCTAGAAAACATACTTTAAAGCCAAGTAACTTTTTTTTTTCAATTCTTTGCATTTTGTTGATGATCAAGCATAATACAACTATTCATATCTCAATATTGGTTGTCTGAATTGAGAAGACCAAGACTCCTTATGAATCTGATAGGTATTTACTTGTGGCATCTAAAACCTGTATCTAAAGCAAATCTCAGCTTAACCAATTTTTTCTTAAAGAAAAATCCCTTCTGCCTTTCATCTCACTGTTAGAGTAGGTTTGTAAGGGGCTGCAGAGATATATGGTGAAAGTATTTTGCTAAAGGTTACGTTGCTTCTGTTGTGCTGTATTTTGCACATGGATAAAATGAGAAGGCTACAGCTCCCAGTCAATCAATGTTTGATGTAATAGCAACACTTTAAAAATTTCAGTTTAACAGTTACAAACTTTCACTTGAAATGTGGCATTTTTCTGCCACCTCATAGAAAGATCATAGCAACTGTTGAAGACAGTAAGAAAATTACCAGTATGCAATTTTAAAGCCTCAGCTTAATTTGACAGCTCCATACTT
>NW_010288960.1:0-19252 GCF_000700745.2 Antrostomus carolinensis | reverse complement strand
CTCCCCCCCCTGCATTGCTTTTCTTCAATTATGTATTTGGCAATTGTTCATGCTCAGCCTTGGAAATGAAAGACATTGTGTGAGAGCAAATAAATGCAAGACAGGAAATGAAGATTATCTTTTATGACTTTTAAAATACATATAATGGAATCTTTATCTTCCCACTGGACAGCCAACACCTAATTCAGAGCAAAAAACTCCCCAAAATACTGCATTTCCCATTTGAAGCATCATTGAAGGGAAGCAGAAATGGGACATAACAGTTACCTTATTAGTGGTTCATCAAGTTTAAATTTAACTCTCAGAGAGGCCACTATAAATGTTTCATAAGAATGACAAATGGCAAGAGTGGCAAAAGGAATTATTTTTAATGTACTCGTAGTTCTTCTTCACCTCTTTCTGAGTCTGGTTTGTGCTCACAAGAATGATGTGTATTTTTTTCAAATTTGAGGTTTTTGACTAATTAAAGTGACTATTTGCTAGTAAAATAAATGTCCAATATATGTTTTTCATATAGACAAACTACATAATCTATAATATTTTGTGATGATTAATAGACATAATATACTATAGGGTTGATTTTTATTATTTCTATTAGTATTGTCTTCAGTCTCATTAAATCTTCCTTACCTTTTTTCTTGGAAAGCAAAAAAGTAAGCACAATAAAATGAATATTAAGCAGCTTCATTTGCTAGTGACCATAATATATCCTGTTCAGCATCTCCAGGAACACAGCTGTCCAACTTTGAGATGCTGAAGAAAGTCAGTTCTCCTGGCCACTCTCTAAGTTGAAAGGGAAAAAGTAATAAAATTAGATGAGTCTGTAATGAGGATCACTAGCCTGCTAACTGCTATGAAGGGTACACCTAGCTGAAAAATTAACAATATGTCTGCAAAATAACAAAGGAAAATTTCCAAAGGATAATCATGCATAATGTTCACTCTGCTTTTCGACTCTGCTTACATGTTAAAATTATGGTTTTCTTGTCAGTCATCTCTGTGTCAGTTGTTAAATCCTGAAGGAGCTGTAACTTATTCAGATGTTTGTGTTCTTAAACAAAACTGTTTTCTCACCTCCGTAGTAGCAGTATCACAAGCCAGGTTGGGGCCTAGATACTATTATACACTGGGACTTTTCACAGAAGCCAGGGCAGGTGAGAAGATAAACACACCTTACCTGGCTGCTCAGGAGGTGGGCAGCTTCCATGCATGTAAAAGAGCACAGAGAGCTATGAAAGGTAACATCTTCCCAACAAGAGTCCCTGGAGGATTTCTGTTAGACACCCAAGCAGTAGCAGCTGCACAGGTCAGAGTAGTAATTACTGATGAGAAGAGTCTTTTTTGCTGCCTAAAGCAGCATTAGCTTTCTTTTGTCATTGATTATTCTTCTACCTTGTTCAAATCCTCTCTCTGTTTTGTTGACATGGAGTATATGTTCCTACATTCTTTGGTAGCTGTAATTGTAATTTAAATGTATCATTTGTTAGCAGTTCTTCAGTTTCTCTTCTCCTGGTATGTCACAATCTTATCTCTGATAAAAAAATCAATAAATTTGATCTCCTGTCTTCAGTGCAAATGAATTATCTATAAGACAGTGGGAAAAAACATCATCTACTTTATTTTTTTTTCACTGAAAAACTTACCTTCATCAAAGACCTATATTTATAAATATTTTTCTGAATTCTGAAGAAAAAACCCCAACTTTAGGCAGAGGCTGATTAACAGATCATTTCAGGTAATACTACTGAACTGAGTCTGGTTGACATGGAGTTAATTTTCTTCAGAGCAGCCTGTACGTTGCTGTGTTTTAGATTTGTGACCAAAACAGTGTTGATAACAGAGGGATGTTTTAGCTATTGGTGAACAGTGCTTGCACAGTGTCAAGGCCTTTTCTGTTTTTCACACTGCCCCTTGAGTGAGTAGGCTGGGATTGCATGAGAAGTTGGGAGGGGACACATCTGGGACAGCTGACCCCAACTGACCAAAGGGATATCCCATTACATATCACCTCATGCTCAGCAATAAAACCACGTGGAGGGAAGTGCAGTTTTTCCAAGGTAGCTGTTGCTTGGAGACTGGTCTTGTTCTGTGGGAGGGAGGTGGTGAGTAATTGCCTTTGCATCGCTTGGGGTTTTTGCCTTTTTTATTTTTTTTCCCCCTCCTTCTCTTGACTTATTAAAATGTCTTTATATTGATCCACAGGCTTCTCTTCTTTTTGCCCTTGTGATTTTCTCCCCCATCCTGCTGTGATGGAATCAACAAGTGACTGGGTGGGCATTTAGCTGCTGGCCGGGATCAATCCACCATAGTCCTTTTTGGCACACAGGGTGGCGCATGAGTGGTTCATGATGACAATAGATTTGGTCAGAGTGTGTCATTACCCTGGTTTCGGCTGGGATAGAGTTAATTTTCTTCCTAGTAGCTGGTATAATACTCTGGTTTGGATTCAGGATGAGAAGAATGTTGGTAACATTGTTTCAGTTAATAGCAACACTGTTTTAGTTGTTGGCAAGCAGTGCTTACCCAGTGTCAAGGCCTTTTCAGCTTCTCACACCACGCCACCAATCAGTAGGCTGGGGGGACGCACAAGAATTTTGGAGGGGAAATCACAGGGACAGCTAACCCCAACTGACCAAAGTGGTATTCCATACCATATGATGTGATACTCAGCACATAAAGCTGGGAGAAGAAGGAAGGGGAGGATGTTCAGAGTTATGGTGTTTGTCTTCCCAAGTTATGAAGCCCTGCTTCACTGGACATGGCCAAACATCTGCCTGTCAATGGGAAGTGGTGAATGAATCCCTTGTTTTGTTTTGCTTGTGTCCACAGCTTTTGCTTTACCTATTAAACTGTCCTTATCTCAACCCATGGGTTTTTTCATTTTCACTCTTCTGATTCTCTCCTCCACCCCACTGTGAGGGGAGTGAGTGAGTGGCTGTGTGGTGCTTAATTGGCATCTGGGATTAAATCACGACAGCTAGACTGAACTTAAAGTTGTTATACCTGTTTATCTGTTACTTGACAAACTGTTACTTGCTGTTGCTGGTTGCAGTGTTGCCTTGTTCATTTTTGATACTGGTTTGTTTGTTCCCTCACCTGCTCTGCGGTGTGCTCCCTTTCTTGCTGCACATCAAACTTCAGGGCTTGTTAATGGCTCCTGCAGCTTGCTGTGCTGCTTATCATTTTGTTTTGTTTTGCCTGGAAGAGCTATGATAAAACCACTGGCCTTGAGCCTAATCTGGTATTTGGACACCGTATTTCTGCTCTCCTAATACTCCGAGAATCATCTAGTGGAGACAATTAACAATTACATTTTTCTTCTCTTTTTCTCTGGGAGCCACTTTGTGGGGAAATGAGAAATGGTGCCTCCTCCTTCTTTTTTGGGCCTGAGGTTTTCTGCCGTGTTACAATGGCTATTCCGTTTCTTGAACTACCCAGAACGCTCATAATGGTGTATATCACAAATCTGGTTTTGGCTTTTTGTAAGGTTAACCAATTGGTTGGGAATGCCATACATGGATGTGCCCTGATTCAGTTGAGTCGTGGGTAGCAAGGTGTTTGGGAGAATTTGGGCAGCTACCTAGAACAACCAGGTTTCTTAGGCTACATGGATTCAACAGCACATCAGACTTACATGATTATAAGACTCTGTTGGATACCAGTGCAGTGTATCCTAATGCCATCAGGGTAAAAGGGAGTAGAAGACATTTGGATTTTTGGAGTGACAGGGGGATCCCAACAGTTGACTATATTGGATGTTGAGCTGAGCCTAATGGGGAATGAGTGGCAAAAGCATCCTATTGTGACTGGCCCAGAGGCTCCATGTATCCTTGGTATAGACTACCTCAGGAGAAGTACTCCAAGGACCCAAAAGGGTACCGGAGGGCTTTTGGTGTAGCTGTTGTGAGTGTAGATTAAACCATGATCTACCTTGCCTCGTGTTTCAGAGGATCCTTCTGCTGCAGGGTTGCTATGTCAAAGATCAGCAGGTGCTGATTGTTACCATAGTGGTGCACCAGCAGCAGTATCACAATTATTAAGACTCCCTGGTTCCAGATGGGTGGAACCATCTGAGAAAGACTGTGGGTTACTTCTTCCTCAGGAAAAAAAGACAAACTAATGAGATTGCTTTTACTTAGACACCTGGGTGCACTTGGTGTGTAATGCAGAATATTGGGGAAATCTGACGTGTACCTCAAGGAGATTTATCCTTGGGTGAAAATAACCCATGATTCGTGTTGCATGATGTCATAATTATATGGTACCATAGTTGTATGTCAGATGTACCACAGCAGGAACTACCTAAACCAATGGAGGATGAACCTCACAAGGAACCAGGCAAGTGCAGCAGTGATCCAACTTGAGCTCATTTTGAAACCCAACAATGGAACACAACATGCTGTATCTACCATCCTGAATGATAATTGCAACAGATAGAGCCCAAGTCATGGAATAAATCAACTGAATGGCCATTTGAATGGAGACAGCCAGTAGACTGAGGGAAAGTTATCTGTGTATATGTCAAAGGACAGGGGAAGCAGGAGGTGGTGGTTGATGAGAATTCATTGAATATTGTAGGATGTGAGCATGATGCAAATGGTATTAAATAAAAAGGAGTAGAGATTGTACTGGGTCTGGTGGAGATGGAGTTAATTTTCTTCATAGCAGTCCATATGGTGCTGTGTTTTAGATCTGTGACCAAAAGAATTTTGATAATACACTAGTGTTTTAGCTGTTGCTGAGCAGGGCTTGCACAGCATCAAGGCCGCCTCTGGTGGGGGGAGTTTTTCCAAGGTAGCCGTTGCTTGGAGACTGGTTGGGCATTGGTCTGCTGGTGGGAGGTTGTGAGTGATTGCCTTTGCCTGTCTTAGGGGTTTTTTTGTTTTGTTTTGGTTTTTTTTGTATTCTTTTCCCCTTGACTTATTCAACTGTCTTTATTTCAACCCATGAGCTTTTTTTGCTTTTACCCTTCTAATTCTCTCCCACATCCCACTGAGAGGGGGCAGGGAATGAGTGACTGAGTGGGGTCTTAGTTGCCATCTGAATTCAATCCACCTCAATTACAAACAGCTGAAAACCAAATCTCAGAAATGAAGTTGTTGGCTAGTACATTTAATAATAAGTGTTGTGTCATTACACATTGTGCTTAATGGAGCTGTTACTTTATTTCCATGTAGCCCATCCCATCTAGACTGTGAAAACAATGAGCCCCAAACTAAATTTTTGTCTTGTGGATTACTATCTAGATCAATTTTATCATTTATAAACTAATAAAAATAATTCCAGACAAAATTCATACTGCTAAAGAGGATAGCATTGTAAAAATATGTTAAGGAATAAAAAAAATAGATTATTAGTTGAAATTGAAAGACATCTCAAATAAATTTTCTACTTCAGGCTAAATCAGCCTTTTTCTTGTAATTATGGATTTTCTGTTCTCTTGTGAGTGGGCTCCCTGAAAGACCTTCTTTCCAAGTAAACAGACTCGGTCATTTATCTGGGGGGGTGGAGAGTAGACTGTTACAATATTCAGCATATTATAAGGTACACATTTCCACAGACATGCTAGTCCAAAAGAACCATATTGAAACTCATCAGAGGCAAAGTCCTAAGAAAAGTGATTAATGTATTTTTTAAAGCAATGTAAAATACATATTTCTTTTTTTCTCACGGAATAAAGCAAAATATTCTAACTGAAATTCAGTTAATGAGGTATAAATTTGTTCTTATTTTCCTGTTATAGTTTCTTTTGATCAGTAAAACTGAATTTTTCAACGTATTTTTTAATTGTCAGAAATAGGATTTTCTATGACAAGATATTGCTAATGGAAAACTAAGCAAACCTTCATTCAGATCTCTGACTATGATGACACGGCAAACTTTAATTCTTCTAAGAGTAAAACTGTTAATTTTTTTAGATAAAAAAATAACAGCTTTATATTACAATTTAAATGAAGCTATATTTTTATTATTTTCATTTAAATTTTACACTCCTATATGATTTTCCCTGTGTACATATTTTTTTTAGATTAAAATTAAGTTCAGGAATAGTCACATTCAGTAATTAAAACCACTCAATGTTAGGTGACATTATTGCAGAATATTATGTCGAATGGAAAATGTTAGCAAATGCTTCATTACAGAATTCACACCTCTTGCTCTTGGGGTTAAACACAACAAAATTTTACTGAGTTCAATTAGTTTTTATGGACAGAATGTAGCAGCTTTTGTGATGTTCTTGTATCAGTTTCTGTAATTTCTCTGTCTAAACTACACTAAAAGCTAACAATAAAATAAGAGAGTGTTTCTTTCTTGTTCTCATTTTTCCTCTAATCTGTATTTGAATTGGGGTACTCTGATGAGTTGTCTGTGCTTTTTACAATAGTAGCATCTGGGCTTCTTTGATCTCACAAATTGTTTTTATTCTTTATAGTACTCTTTAAAGAAACAATTAAAAAACAGAAGCAGACCTTAAAACCCTTAAAAAAAGTTACCCTTGAACAATAATAGCAAGCATTGTTCATTACTTCCTCCCTGATAATCACTGATAGGATTTTATAAAAGGTTTCTTACCCCATCTTCTGAAGAAAGGTAGTTCTGCTTTCTTCATTTTATAAACAGTGTTTTAGCCATGTTCAAAAGGTCCATGGTTGCTTCCAAGCTTACTCCTGGAGATTTTTTTTTTTTTTCCACAAGCTCCATTCTCACAAGCTAGGAGCCTCCATTCAGAATCATTCACCTCGATTTGCAAATCCTGTGAAGAGCCCTTTCACCCTGGAAAACGCCGGTCATCATAGAAAATAAGGTAAGGGTACCATGACAAAAGTTTGTTGACAGAAGGGCAGTAGCCATAGTTAAGGTGCTGACTGGGCTGCTAGTGTTTCTTGACCTGTAATGTCAGCAGATTTGTCTCGTTAGCACTGTTTGTTCTCTGTATTCCTGAGGCACATAGGAAAACTCATCCCATATTGATATTGGGGGCATAATCTGTAGCCAAAGGGAACATTTTCAATTAGACACAACATATCAAATTTTATAGGCAAAACAGAGTTAGTTTAAAATTTGCTCCACATAGAGAATACATAGTTATTCATATGACTTATTTTCAGAAGATTCAGAAATATATTTTACACTGTCATTCTCTGATAATTCCCTGTCTGCTTGTTATACATGCATAACTACTATCCAGTTTGTGTTTTCATTTGCTCTGGCTAAACACTGTCACAGTTTTCTTCCACTCTTCAGCAATGATGGACTTCACAGCTAAGAGGGAAATTAGCAGCAGCTACAAGATCATTTAGAAACTATGTGGAGGCCTTTTGTTTTCTTAACTTATGTATTGGGTCTGGCTGGGCTGGAGTTGATTTTCCCGTGGCAGCCCTCAGAGTGCTGTGTTTTGTATTGGTGGCTAGAGGGGTGTTGATAACACCCCAGTGTTTTGGTTACTGGTGAGCAGTGCTAGCACAGCACCAAGGCTGTCTCTCCAACATTTCCCCCCCAGTAGGCTGGAGGTGGGGAAGGTCTTGGGAGGGGACACAACCAGGACAGCTGACCCAGACTGACCAAAGGGATATTCCATACCATATGACATATGCTCAGAAGTAAAAGCAAGGAACGGAGGGGGAAGGGGAGGGTACTCATTGCTTCCGTTTGTCCTCCGGCAACCGCAACGCGTATGAAAGCCCTGCTTCCAGGGAAGTGGCCAAACATCGCCTGCTGATGGGAAGTAGAGAATAAATATTTTGTTCTTTTGCTTCTGCGCTCACAGCTTTGCTTTGTTTCTATTAAACTGCCTTTGTCTCAACCCACGAGTTTTGTTTTTTTCTTGTGTTCCATCTTATTTTCTCCCCCTGCCCAATTGAGGAGGGGGAGTGATAGAGTGGGCTTTGGTGGGCATCTGGCCTCTAGCCAGGGTCAACCCACCACAACTTAGTAGCAGGAACAATTCTGAAGACTATTATCTGGTTAGCTAGGATGGTATGGGCTTCACATTTTCAGATGATCTGTGTGAATGACAAGAAAATGTCACAATGGAGTATTTGTTTGCTTCCTTTTATCAGAATTAGTAAATAAGGCACGTACATACAGAAACACACACACACATACTCAAGGGAGTCCAAAGAAAACTGTTGTTATTGCAAAGGCATAAATTAAAAAAATGAGGAAATGCGGGAATGAATGCTACTGTAGAAATTTCATTCCCACTCTCTATATGTAAACATTGTGTACAACAATAGTGTGCAATCATAGAACTAGAGGTTCTAGCATAATGTTTCATGGGCTGTCTTCTTTCAGACATATATACACAAACGATACTTTGCCATTACAGTCCTCATAATTTACATTGTCATTTGGTAATATAGCATGTATTAGTAAAGTAACAGCAGCATCAAGTTCTTTTGATGAAACTGCTTGTAAGGTATTCATTATATTGGAAAAATACTTTTATTTCTCAACTGTACATTTTTTACAGTTCTTTTAAGTTTTTGTTTTGGTTTGTTTTGTTTGTTTTTTTATTTTGGAGCCATCAAGATATTAAAGATTGGCTTTAACATCATAACTTTTTGGATTAAGCCATGACAGCTGGAGAAAATTACAAAACCATTTTGACCTTATAGCCTATCCTGGATATGACAATATCAATAATGTCAGCACATTCTGCTGATAGTAATAAGCAAATATAAAAAGGGTGAATGTTGCTGTTTAAGCATATCAGTTCACCAGTCCTTTTTATCATTCATTAGAAGTTCTACAACACGTCTAAAATCTGTAATTCCTGAGCTACCATGTGTTGAACAAATATTTTTTAGGTAGAGTAACAAACCTACATGTACAAATACATGCTGCACTTGAATTTAAATCTACCTTCTCATAAGTTTTCCTCATGCATCACTTCTTCTCCTCTCACTGACAAAAGGATAGCATTTAGCTCTCCCTGCACCTCTGTTGCTTCATCCTTACCTTTTCCAAAATACTTGAACAGCATCTGGAGCAGCCTGCTTGTTCTCTGATATCAGCAGCAACAAAAATGAAACTTACCTCAAGAGTGGCAAGAACTAAAAAGTAATTACTTGCACACAAAATTAAATTAAATTTTATTTCTTATTTTAGAAGTATAATCTCACACTGTTTGCTGCCATTTTTCTCAACTGTTGAATGATTATAAACAATTTTTTCATTATTCAGTTAGCTACATTTAATTTTAAATAGAAGTTGGTTTGTTAAAAGGAGAGTTAATGAAAATCTTCTTTAGAAAGGAATAAAAGTCTAGTTTGACATAATATTTGGAATGCTAACTGCATATTTATTTATAGTCAATATAACTCATCTATCCAATCAGACTGTAGCAGTCCATGGTAATGCAGTTTATCTTTCACAAGACTCAAACAATTTATGATAGTAAAGCACACTCATTATCAATCAAGTGTGAAGAAATTAAGGCTGAGGCACAGGAAGATAGGTTTCAGAGTCATGTCAGTAGAGATAATTTAATTAGGAATGGAGAATAAATTAAGACCAAGGCACCTAAAAGCCAAAAATTTAGCTCATGCTAAAAACAGCAGACTGATAGTCCCTTCTATACTTAGGTACCCTATTCTCTCTTGGTGCCTGCTATCATTATTGGAGCACAGATGGTGAAAACACATACTGTTCACATTTACTATGTTCATTCACAAGGGTGTTAGTTAACAAACCAGTATTAGTCTACACATTATAGCTCCATTTATTCTCTTTTTAATATTTTTTTTCTTAATTTTTCAATACTAAAATAAAGAAACCTGAATATGCAGTTACCAAAATGTTCCATATACTTTCTAATCATGGAAAGTACATGATAGCTGGTTTGCAGACATTACAGTCTATTACAGAACAAGGTAATTAAAATTATAAACTTTAAAAACACACATAATTTCCTCAATTATTCCTAATACACCCTCTAGAGTCATTACAGCCATTGTGTAAGTATGTTATTATAAAGTTATTAGATGTGATCTTTACTTGATCATCTCAAATTACTCTTCACTGACAAGTCAAGTTTGCTCTTGCAAGGTTCCCTTACTGAAAATGTTTGGTGACTCACTGATTTCACAGATGCTAATAGCTATAAAAGATACTTGTGGTCCAAGTTAACAGTAGGAGGATATCTTCTTTTATTAATCATTTAGGAGATAGATAAGTGCTATATTAATAAATATTACAGATGATTTTAAATGATAGCCCTAAAAAGAAAACCTGAAGTAATAAAAATATACCTATATCTTACTTCTGTAAAAGAAACTAGAAGAGCAGCTGGACACAAAGTAAAATAACATCCCATAATAACAATGACCAAAGGTCCTGAAACCAGATTTTTCAACTGGCATTTAGCACACCATGGACAGATTTTCTTAAGTGCTTAGTACCAACAGAAAGCACTATTTGTATTTAAAAATAAACTGGAAATTAATTGAAGGCACATATATTTGAAATCCTCATTTTAATAATATTTTCCTAAGTTTTGTGTTTTACTAGGTAGTAGGCAAATTTTTAACCCATGTTACATTCTGTTGAACTTACTGCCTCATTCTCTCCCTGGTTAGCATGTGTGCATGTGCACGTGCATAGTGTATGCTAATCAGCTTCTTCTTCTACCAATTCCTCAGTTCCATCTCCTGCAAACTGATAAGCTCTTTATTGGAAAGCATTAATTTAGGTTTGAATTCAATTATATTCTTTCTCTTTCTACACTAAATGCTGACAAATACTTTAATACCAATTCAACTTTTGTCTTCCCATTCACAAATTTTGCTTTTTTCCCCCCTCACAGCGAATAAGGTGATTGTTGGGATTTTTTATCAGATCTTGCCCAATCTTGTCTTTTCATGTGTTCTTACACTGTCCGATTTAAGTACCTGCTATCTCATTTTTGCAGTCTTTTACAATTTATAAAGACTTTGTAGAGGTTTCCTAATACAAATGAAAAAAATTCAAAAGACACAGGTGAGAGGGCTTGATTTCTCATTTAATCCTGGCTATCAGTCATATCATCTACTTTCCTTTTAATATATACTTCATCATTCTGTAAAAACACTGAACCCCAGTCCTGGGCATGGTTTAAGTGGCTGCAGAAACCAAATGGTTTTGAATTAGAATAGTTTACCTATTCCATTCCTTCTCCAGTATTTGTATAATTATATTTATCTGTAAGACAGTCTCTAAACACAAGGATGGGTGGTCCATCTAGTCCAGTACCATGTCCCCAACAGTGACTGGTAAGAGCAGAGGGTCTAGGAGGAGTACAGAACAGGGCAAGCATATGGTCACACTTTCCTAGCATATTCTCCCTACTTGCAGCTCGTAGCTAAGCCAGCTGTGGTTCTTTGTGTTGATAAGCACATTTCTCCTCAGAATTTTTTCAAAGGTGTTTTTAGTGTGCAAATTTTCCTGACATGCAAGACATCCTGAGCAAGTTGTAGTTTACTTATGCACAATGTGAAAAGTTTCTTTTGTCTTTAGTGGATCTTCAACGTAATTCAGTTTGCTTCTCCAGTTTCAGTATTATAAAACCAGTTTGTATTAAATACACAACTACCTAGCTGCTTTCTGCTAGTCAGATGTGTTTTTATGACTCTCCCTCATATCTCCTACAAACATGGTTTCTCCAAATTGTAGAGTTCTTAACTAGTCAGTTACCTCTTGCTCCATCTCTTTAGCCCTTCTCTATGTATTTTCTGACTATTATCTGTATTTTCTTGTATACCAGATGTAGGCACATGACAGATTTTTACAACAGCTTAATGATATTTTTATTTTGTTCCTCAAAGCTTTCTTAAGAGTCCTAGAATACTGCGAAATTAATGAAGGCCAAATATAGATTTGCTGTAAGCCAAACAGAGCTCTGAATTTGGCTTACTGCATGCATAAAATATAGCATAGTCTAATTTGTAATATATAACATAAAATATGTATTTTAGGAAATGACATTTTGAATTTTAGGCAAAAACTATACATCAGAGGTACTGACTACTTTCATGTTTCCCCTTTTTTAATTGAAAATGTCCACAAACTTAACCCCTTTAGACTACTTTATATATTCTGGAAAATAAAATGACTCCTCTGCACTCCATAAAACTCATGCAGTGCAGAGGGCACCTGCAGTAACAGAGAGATATTGATTAATCATGTGAAGCAGATCAGTGAGGAGTTAACACACACTCATGGACATTTGTTACAGCGGGATTCAGGTTTAACTGGGCTACATGGCAAACCAGCTCAGTGTTGGCAAATGCATGTGAATAAACCCATTTTAGTAGAAGTGCTGACTCACAGATATTGCACACCATATTATGTCAACAGTATCAGCACCACATTTTTCATTATTTCGCACATTCTTCTGTAATGGGTACCCTGTTCATTTGGAAGTACAAGTGAGATGAGCTGCCAAGTTGTATTTGCAACTCTTACCACAGTTTATCAAGAGGGACACACTGGGACCATGGAAAGCTCCACAGATTCTCCTTCAGATGCACTGTAGTATGTAGATAGACTGTAGTTTTATCATTCAAATAACCCTGAGGCCTGGTGTTGTTTGATAAATGGAAGACTTGTTCTCTTTTGTCTGTGGCTTATGTCCTTCCTTTCTCAGTCTCATGAGCAGCAGCTGAGAGAAAAGAGGTCACCGAAGCCCCTTAATTACAGAGCTGGAACTGCACTGCTTTCATACTCCCAAAATAGCAAAGCTTACATAAAAACATTAACAGCATGAAATTACAGAATATTGGAAACAGCTACCACGACAAAGATTCAGTAAAGGTAAATACAAACTGCATTTAGACAACTTTACATGTAAGCAAAACTTGCAAAAACTATTGGTGCATCTTTTAGTAGGAAAGGTTGGGCTAGTATTTTCAAAGTCTTTATGTTTTGGAATTCCTGTTTCCAAACTTCCTGAGGGATTCTCATCCGAAAAGGTAAGAATTTAACATCGATAACGTGGCTGCTATCACACTGCCCCGAAACCGTGCACCAATACTTGGTGTCCCTGCAGCACAGCAATGAAGCCATCTTCTGTCCCTGTGTGCAACTGATCCTCAGCATCTAACACAGTGGCTCCCTATACCCTGTGACTCAGTAGAGATGCCATCTGATATTAGATACATATATGGCATCTGACTTTGGCTGCACCCCTAACACGCTGGGTATGTGCCGTCTCCATATGGTTGCATAGCATCTCCCTACCAGTGAGCTGTGCGTGCTGCATGCCTGCTACTGCTCCAGCATTGAATCAACCAAGCCCAGGGTGCGTTTAACAATATCAGTTACATTTGAAAGATATAAAGAAAACAACTCAGACATCAAACCAGATAAGCCCTGCTCTGGTACTGTGCATTAGCTGAATATAGATAAAGCCCTACCCTTTCCTGGCCACTGAATGCAGTTTACTGGCACAGTCTCATCAGGGACCAGAGAATCTGGTCCTCCACATTGTCTTGCACAAATAATCATGAACTTCTAAATGTGAAATCAGTGATACCAATTAAAAAGGAGTAACACCATGCAACAGAAGTTTGCTGTTGATTTTTTATTCACATTTACACACAAAACACATTCCTAAATAATCCTAAATAATCTCTAGGCCATTATCATATTAAATATAAAAAGTGCACCTAGCTGCATTTTTAGGTTTTTGGTATTGCAGAGTTCTGTCATCATCTCAAGAAAAGAGTTTCTGAGGTTTTTTTGAAACAGAAGAACCTGAAGGCATTTTTCCTTCATACAGAGAACTGCAATATTGACTGTACTGTTCAGCGATAGCCTTCAAGTTGCTGCATCTCTACTTCAAATTGAGAGATCCAAACTGCATGTGACTCATTACAGATGCTGAAGAAAAGAAAAACATTAGTGCTATGTCTCAGATTCTTCAGAAGTAGGCATCTGCTTTGGAGAATTAGTTAAAAATTGAGGCTTATACAATGAGAAAACAATTCCATCCTCCCCCCAAGGGAGCAAGAAGCTCATGTCTCTTTTCTTTCAAGACACTCTTGTTTTTTCCAAGAACTCTCATTCCTTTTTTGACAACTGCTCTGTTCCTGGCTGTGGAAGAGCTTTCCTAGGTTGGCTGCTTTACACTGAGGTGGGGAGATCTGTGTTTTAGGTCCAAACAGGTATGATATTCCATTTATAAGCATTAAATCAAGATCCACATCTACCTAGAAGTTGGATCCCTGATTTTCTTTCTCAGATTATGCAATACTATTTCAGACAGAACAAGCAAATTGTCAGTTTTGGAGGACACATTAGCTAACTAAAGAGCTAAAATAACATTAGTTTGATTCTGTCTGTGTTACCTTTGAAACCATCAGCCAGCATTATCTTTCCATATGCTTTTGAAGCTTTTTCTTAAAAGAGTAATTCTAGGTGTCTTGGTGTGTTTAGATTAATATATAATGCAAGAAACACTTTATCAAATGTAAGTAATTAGGTTTAATGGAGAAGAAAGTGGATGAACTGTAACAGTCTGTGATACAGAGGAAACCAGTCCACATCATTTCATGTGCACTCCATGACTTAAACAAACTGTGAGTAACATCTTTTCAGGGATAATGTGTGACAGCTTACCTGGAAGGCACAATTACACTTCCAAACAGCCCCAACACAAACAAGCATCCTGGCCACAGGCAAGGAACAATCCATCCCATAATAGAAATATGGTCCCACAAGGAGCAACAGGTATAGGAGGCCTGCCTGAATGAGGACTGAGGAAGGAGACCACAGAACTGATTCTGCACCATCTGAGTCCTGAGTCCAAATGACGCTTTAAAGGTACCAACCAGGACACACAGGAGGGCTTCTTGGGTCCTGTCAAATTCCAGCTTGTGAGTTTATCATAGATGGTAGAGGATGTTGTTTTAACTCCTCTTAGATGGCCAAGAGAAAATGACCTGGATTCCTCCCATCATTTGGTGAATATTTTAACTTGAGTGTTATAGGATAAAAAGGATGTGAATATTACTGTTTCCTTTGGAAGTGGCATGGCTAGAAGCCTGCATGATATAAACAGAAAATATTTTTCAATATATACCACATGGCTCAGAAATGTTTGTGAATGTACTGTGTCATACAGTTCAATACAGTCTACTATGGGGCAAACAGCACACCATTGAGGGTAGGGCGGAGGAACTTGTGGATTCTCTGGATATTATTTGGCCTCAGGCAGTTACACTGTGCAGATTTTGAACTATATACCATACCCCACAGAACTGGGTGATGAATATTAGGGTTATATGAGCTACATGCGATTTCTTGATTTCTTTAACTGGAAAATAATGTGAGCAACTTGTTTTAGGAACAGCAATTTAGCTGAATTACATATATTTATAGAATTAGGTATTATGTTATTTAAACACAGATACCTGTAGATGCATTAGTGAGCCAAGATTAAAAGCATAAAGGAATAATCTTTGTTACAACACTGCACCTCTCTGCAGTATATTTTTGGATGCTGCTTTAGTAATTAAAATTTTTATGATCAGTTCATTGCAGAATAGTAAAAATGTGTTAAAATCCATTAGCACAGATTGAATATATTCATGAAATGCTTCTTTGGTACAATAATGAAATTCACTTATTTTCCCATCCTTTTAGTGAGAAATTATTCCATTGGAAAAAATAAATACATTGAGTAAATTGTGAATAAAATGCAGTATAAATGAAAACAATTATTTTAAACGAAGTCAGGCAAGCTTTTTATTTATGAAGCAAATTTCATCTAATAAAAAACCCTGTGTCAGTCCTAAGTCTTTGAGAAAAATCCCAGCAACACAATAGATGTAAGCTAGATAAACTTATGCTCCCACAAAAGTATCTGGGAAGTTGTTATTGTGAATCCTTGTGCTACTAAAAAGATGTTAAGGAATTTAAACAATAGAATTCAATGACATTTTTTTATGTTATTCATTTCTTTCATTGCTGATTTCATGCACATTTTATAAGTCAGCTTCTTTTTCTCTTGCTCATGAACAAGCCAGAACACACAGGTAACAAAGTGTTTCCCAGAGAGTGATTGATAAAGGTAAAATATGGTGCTTCCTAACAGTAACACAGAAATACAGACCTGGAAAGGAGGGAAGGCTGCTGTAATGAAGATATTATTATCTGCAATCTGAATGTTTGAAAAATTTCCTCAGATTTTAATAAGTAGCAATGGTCTTGTTAGAATCAGTGTCAATTGCTCTATACATCAGAACCACAAAGATACATAAAATTAAGCTATGAAAGCCAGTTACAAAATCCTAAGCGTCAGCTGCTTTGTTTTCTTCAGAACCCAGGATCGTGTGTATAAGAAACTTGAAATTACGTTGACAAATTTCTTTGGAATTTCCTTAGCAACCTGCAATGTTATATTTGTTTTTCATAATATGTTACATAGCCATTAAAATTAAAATTAGAAGCTCAAAGGGCAAACTAATCTGTCATGGTGATTGTTGGGGGTTTTTTTTAATCTGATCTTGACCGCTATTTTTGTGTGTTCTTATCATATGCTGTCCAATTTATGTATCTACTTGCATCTTTCTTTCAGTGATGTGAAATGTGTAATTTATTGTCTGAAAGGATTTAGTGTTCACGGCTCTCTTTTACTCATGGATTGCACCTGATTCCTGGGCAGATTATGCAATATGCTTATTATAGGGGGGAAAAAAATAATACAGGATTGGAAGTGGAGGATCAAGAGGTAGTATTGTATCTAAAGATGACTTCTCTCTTTGAACTTCTGTGTCTGTTTGGTATAAGTTGCATTTTTTAGTATGATATTTGATATTTGTCCATATTCTAATTAATAGCATTTACCACCTACTTAGGGCAAAAGACAGACTGAAGCACCTTTTTCTTTAAGTGATCTAAACCTCCAGTGCATTATTACAGTCCCTGAAACAGTGCAGACATTGAACAGAAAGAAGATTTAAAGCCAGGAGTTCCCAGTTGTTCACTGCTTCTTTGGTGGATGTGTGCAGATTAATGTGGATAAGAATTTTTAACAAGAAAAAAACTATGGAGAAATCCCTGTAAGTGGAACCGCTACATTAATAGACATAAGGAAACTGTTGTGCTTAGAAACATAGAATTCAATTTCATTTTAGGCTTCAGTACATAGTGTAGCCTTGTACTACATAGCTATTTTTGTACACAGCTATTCTGCTTCTGGTTAGCTGCTCTGAGAATGCAACAGGAGGCAGAACACACACTGTTTTTCAAATATTGTCACGACTTGGAACACTTCCTTGTGTCAGTTTGGATGACGCATTCTCCATGTAAAAAGTTTGCCATATACTATGCAACACCAAATTAAAAATGTAATTGGAGAAAAAAAGAAAGAGAAAACCTCAATTCTTCCATGTATTATGTCTTCATTGATGCCAATCAGTTGCATAGAAAAATAAATAGGATCAAACACTGCCTGAACTGCTTACAGCCTCATTTTACTTCTGCGTCAGATTTGTCTTTCCTCCCTCACATCAATGTCCTATCTGTATAGTTACTAGATGGCAAACATTTAATGAAATTACTTTGCTTTACTAAAAGAGATAAACAGTAATTCTAGTATTTCCTTGTATAAATATATGAAGATAAAAATAAGTTGCCCCAGGAATTGTTTACGCTTTCCATAATTGTATAGAGTAAACTACAGAATCAAATAACTGCTTCAAGAGACTCACAAAACTTGTTGCCCAAAATATAAGAAATATGTGAAGCATGCCTATTTTCAATTTAAAAGGCAGAATTGGCCCACTGAATTCTGGAATTGCAGGAATACTGAGATGTTTCAGAACAGATAGAATTAGATTTGTTGGAAGAGAGATGCCAAAAGGCAGGAGTACTGCACAATACTGTGACTTAGGAGTCTAAGCTTTTCATTATTAAAAATATGCATTATGTATCTCCCTTTTTTCAGATAGCTGATCATCCATGATTTAATATTTGTTATTAATGAGAATTTACTGAATACACAGGACAAGAAATTCATTAGTTCTCTAAATTCAGTGTTTATTCTTTGCTGTTAGCATTGCTTGGTTGCTCACTAGTAGGACCTTTTTGTTGTTGATATATTTGTCAAACATATAAGTCAGGTACTTCCAGTAGCTGCCTCTAGTGGCTAAACATCAGATTAAAATTGATTTTAAAAAGATTACCTGTTGGTTTTCATCCTGCTGACAGAGAACACAGGGGATCTGGGGACTAATTTTAAAAGTTTTGAAAGGTAACTAAGGAGAAAACCAAATACATTATACTTTTTTTTTTTTTTTTGTGATTTTAAATTTACCATTAGAAACATTTTAGGGATCCAAAAATATTATTTTATTTTTTAAGGGAAGAAAACTTATGGTCCAACATAAGGCAACCTAATCTATAAGTAACAGATCTTAATAGTTTACTTCATTGACAGAAATATTTTAGAAGCAAGTTATAGATTTCCTTCATTTTACTAGTTGAATTTTGCCTCGTTAATACCTGCAATGTATTTGAACTTGTTTTAACATTTTCAAGAAATTACTTCTTATATGTCTAATATGCTTAAAATATTTTCAAAAAATTTAAAATTGCTTCTTTTAGAAGACCTTTCCCTTTACATTATGTCTGAACCTGATTCTTGCTAACATTTCCCAGCATAAATTGGTAACTTTTATTTGTTCCTTTACAGAAGCAGTCAGCCATGTAGATAATGGCTATGAAAAGTATTGTAGTAAGTCATTGTCATTAAGGATTCTGAAAAGTTTTAATTAACAATATTTTTGTTGTACTGTGTGAGCAAAAGAAAAGCATAGAAGGATCAGTAAGGCACTAAATACAGTTAATAGACAAATTGAAAAGTATTATACAGAAAAGTGAATTCTACAGTGGTAACTTAATAGTTACCTCACATTTTCTTCCAAGGTTTCAGCAATAATAAATTTAATCAAATGTACCTAAAGAAAATAACATTGGTAAGAATGAACTGAAATTTTACAGAATATTAACCCATGAGTTCCCACACCTATACATTTATATTATTGATAAGATGCAGGGAAGTGACTTAGCCAAGTGTTGATTTAGTAACATTTTTCTGTAAATAAGAAAATATGGCTTCTTTTGAAATATCTCATAAGATATAATAATATTAGTTTGAACAGTTAATGAAAGCAGGCAGCTGTGTAGATGTAAACTGTACGTCAGCATGGTTTCCTGTTCCAAAACCCACAGACAAAGTTATACCCTAACAGGGGAGGGGAGGGGAGGG
>NW_010288959.1:0-27425 GCF_000700745.2 Antrostomus carolinensis | reverse complement strand
TTTTATTTTATTTTATTTTATTTTTATTTCCCCCCTTTTTTTTTAATCACCTGACAGGCTGGGAAATTTCAGTTCAAATGGCTGAAGTCTGGCAAACTCATAAACAAACAAAATCAGGGTCTTAAAAATGGAAGTGATGGGCAGTGTTAATTAGGCATTCTGTATTTATTTTGCCCACCTGCTTCCTCTTTTCCATCACCAAATAAAAATAACCAAGAAAACAGAAAATTGATTTTAATAAAAGGTTATAGGTTTGGGGCTTTATTTGGGGGGAAGAATTAATGAAAACTTGTGCATTAATATTTAAACATACTTTTAGGTCGTAATCTTCCTTGAAAATGTCAATCTTCTTTCCAAAACACCTCTAAAAATGTTATTGTTTAAATTATTCTAGTTATGCTAATTCTTAAGTCAAACAGCTAATGTTGTCTCTGTAGACGTAAATTTTTGACAGCTATTTGTCTTCTAAAGAGTGAGCTTATCCATTTGCTTTTATGACTTTATTGTCTAGCCTTATAGGTTTACCACTTGTGGCCAAAGTCAATACCAAAACACAAGAAAAAGTAATGTAAAATTTAAGTGAAAATGTTGCTGACAGTCTAAACCTTCAGTTCCTGGTTTCAGAAGACTCATTTTATCATCTTCTTGTATTTCTTTGTTACATTTAGCAATTAGAACCTACTGTATCCCTTCTGTGAGCAGTCCATCAAGCACCCACTATTCACTGCCAGATGAGCATTTCTTTTCCTCAAGTCTGAGCACTTTGCTGTTGGTTGGCTCCATGCTGAAGGCACTTTTGATATTATGGTCTTTATTTGAACTTTTGAGATCTGTGTTTGCTGGAGAAGATTTACACTCTGCATCTTGGATATGGTAATATGGAAAAGCTGGAAAAAGACAGCCATGGAGCCACAGCACCATCAAGTGACAATTGCCTCTGTCACTGTAAATTCTGCTCCATAAATACACGTAAAGTAATCTCGCTTTTGTCTCTCACCCTCTCTCTGCCACAGGTAGTGAAAAAATACCTCTGTAAGTTAATAACAACTGGTTAAATAATCAAATTGAACCTCTTTTTTTCATTATTTAAAGTGGAACTTTCTTCTATTAAGACTTTTCTACTGTGTTTTTTGGAAATAACATAACACATTCTGAACAAAGTATATACCAGAAGCCTGCAATCAGGTGACTGAGCTTTGTTTCCAGTCACTTTTACTATACAAGGCAATGTTGGGCAGTCCATCTAGTATTTCTCTGCTTTAGTTCTCCTGAATGGAGTGTGGAAGTTAGTAGCTACCATGTTTTAAGTGTAGATATACAAGTGAAACACATTATAACAAGGCATTATATATGTCTAACTCCTTTATAATATTTTTTTATTTCTTCTGTGTTTCTCCAAGGAATTCATGGGGACTCAAAGTGACAATGTTACCTGTGTGATCATGCAAAAAAAACCCCATAGGTATTCACAGGAGCTTTCTGAAGGCCACACTAGCATTTTCAGTGCTTCCCACATTCCCTCAGCTCTACCAGGCAGAGAATAGCCCATGTACCAGGAATTCATCACAGGAATCATGAGATGGACATTAATTCTTCTTCTATCAGGCCTCGAAGAAGGCTTGAGGACAGCAAAGGATATGGGTTTAACATGTGTGATGAGTGGCATGCAAAGGTGTTTTTCTTCTCCCACTTCTCCCACAGTGTGGAGTTTTCTAGCACCTGCTTTGATTCCATGTGCAAAAACATCCTCGAGCTGTGCTATCTCGGGACAGCCAGATGCCTTTGAGACTATGTCTTTTTTCATCTACAGAGGCTTTTTGTTCAGAGCAAAGGACAGGAAAATAGGGAAAAATTAGGTTCTTGTCACACTGAGATTCTTACAGGTGGAATGTAAATCTAAATTGGCACTATATTTTCAAATAGCATAGATCCTTCATAAATATTCAATCATATTATAGGATGTAACATAGGATGTTTTATTGCACAAAATAATTATACTACTATATAACCTAGAAGGAAGTTTTATTGTTTTATTATTAAAACATCATATATATGAATACAGAGAAATATATAAAATATGTATACACGATGTGTATAGATTTATATTATAACAATGTATCACGGGATTTTCCACTTTCATTAGTCTTGTGGTTTTTATTCTCAAACATGACCACTTAATAGTGGAACAATAAATAAGGACATCATAAATATTTCATTCAAACACCAGAACTGGATATATGTCACTATTTATGCTCATCCTTGATTCTGGAGAAATCAGACTGAGAGGGAGAGTAATTTGAGTTAATGGCTGTTAGACTATCAGTAAGTAAATAATGTCAGACACTACTGGCTTCCTGAGGCCAAAATCTGCAATTCTGTTAGTGTCCCAGACAATCTTACTGAAGTCACTAGATATAATCAGGAACAAATATAGCTTTTCTCTTACTTGTAGGTTCCTTGCTCTTGCTAGGTAACTGGGGCTTGGAACCCCCTGGGGGAACATGCACAGCTCCAGCCAGATGGATGACACAAACCCTTCAGTGAGACTGTGCATGGAAACAGGTCTTATTTAAGCCACAGCATTCTACATAAGGTTTTGCAAATAGATAAATGTAACATTTTGCTAAAATATGAAGACAAAAAAACACCAACAAAACCAAAACCCCAGCTTCTCTATCCCTTGGGAAAAATATTAATGTGATGATAATAGAAGTGACAATATAAGTCAGAAGTACCCAGATTCCAAAGACTCTTTGTGTAGATTTCTGAACTACGTGATTCCCCACTATGTTCAATCTGCCTGTACATCTGGTCTCAAAACATGATTTGTGATTTTAATATGGTTAGTGAGATATAAGCTAATATGTTTTTCTCTGCTGGAAATGCAGGGGAAAGAAAAAGAAATATTAGGGAGGGATTCTCTGAATCTCTAACAATTATGTGAAATGAGAGACAGAGAATTTCCTGTAACAATAGCCCAGCAATGCTTCTTAATCTTGCTGTCCACAGGGCACCCCTAAATATAATCTCTATATTTAACAGCTGACTTCTCCTACCTGAAACCTCGTCCTGTTTTGATGATGTTTCCTCTTTTCAAAATGTACCTGTTGAGCTTTTGCATTAAACTTTAGTCAGAGCAATAATAACAATAAAAAAAAAAACCCAACCAAAAAACCCACACAAAAATAAGGGAGGTTTTTTTCTGAAAATGCCAAAGTTGTTCTGGGAGTCCAGTAATCACTGGTTTTTCTACAAGACAATCTCAGCTGTCTGTGTCACAGCATTCACAACACACTAATTTTCCATTAAGACACCTAATATTATGTGTCATACAGCAGCCAAAGATTTGCAGCGCTGAGCAGTTTCTTTAGCAGCTGTCACTGTATCACTCTGGTACTGTATGTACTATGAAAGTTGTAATCAGCTGGCCTTTATTTCATTCCCTCTGCCTGTAGTCTTGTATATGCAATATGTAATATGCCATTTGGGAACTTCTCACCACATACAATCCAAAAAAAATCCTCTTAAGATGTCCTGGTTTCATTCTGAAGAGTTCAGCTGTTGCTTGTTGAGAATATCAGAGACATCATTAATCAAAATAGGAAAGTAACTCTGCATTTTTAAGTTGTAACTTAAATGACAGACTGTTACCTTTTTTGGCACAATGGAATTATTTTGGCTTTAAAATGTGAATCCTAAGTTTTGGGTTGGTATGTCTTTTCATGTTTTTTCTTACCGGTGTCAAAGTGGGTTAAAAAGTCTAATCCTTGGGGAATAAGGCCTATAGAGTATTTTTATCATAGTATTATTGCCAGGTTCCACAGCTCTTAAGAAGATATCTCTAGAGATGTGATATTTGTTAGGTACTTATTTTTATAAGACAGAGCTCTGAAGGGGCCCACAGGAAGCCAGGCACATATTTCTCAGTGAATTTTTGAGTGGCAGGGTGACAACCTCCTCTGCACACCACATTCCAGCTCTAGGGCTTATATATTGTTACTCTTTTTGAATGCAAATCTCCTTATAGGGCTAACTCCAAGAATTATGTGAGTACTGTGACAGCAGGTTTTGCAACACCTTATTTTGAAATGGTGGCTCAGAAAATAGAATTAAGGATGTTACATTGAAGTTTAGACCCAATAGCCTTAGAGTAGACCTGCTTGTTTTTGCTGTGTGTTCAACATTTTTTTGACTGAAGCATGCATTTTTCAAGGATAAATCTGTCACAAATTATTAGAAATATTTCACTTTAAAGTACTCTAATGATCTGTCAGTATTTTTCAGACGCTTTTTGACCTCCAGATTTTGAGTCCCAAGAGCTCTGAAGACATCCTCTAGCATATCCAACTCCTTCTGTATCTGTTGGTCAAACAACTACATGAAAATGTAGACTGGGAAGAATTCTGTGGAGAAAATCTTGGTCTCATCCTGTCCTAATGTAAAAGTCCAGTGAAATTATGAAGGGAGAGATGCTACAATACATGTCATTAACTGGAGATTTGTACATCCACATTGTAAACTATTTGGCAGTGAGATGGAGACCATGAATAGCTCTGGAATTTATCTGTCAAAGACTCTCTACATACAAACCAGTAAGTAGAAAGGTGATCATTTCATACCATCCCTGCACTTTTGAAGTGCTCTATAAGCATGTTTTCAGCACAAGGGTCTTAATGCATAGAGATTTCAGAATGCTTGAATGTGCTTATCTTCTGTGTTTTCCCCGCAAAGTAATCCAATGGAAATGATGCATAGGAAAAAGATCTTTTTTTTAAGGAGGAAAACCAAAACTGTTACTGTTCCAAATTTTTTCAGCTAAATGTGTGAAAGCATTTGGATCTTGCCGCTGATATAAGTTGCTTTGGATAATACTCAGTATGAGTTAGGCTGATAAAACTGGCCCTGAAAGAGAGAAGCAAACCACATTCAGCATTTTAAAAGCATAATTTTGATGCCAGGTGAGAATAGCTCCTTTCAAAATGAGAAATAGAGGGCTGTTGTATTGTTCTTTCAATAGAGATCTGCCCTCCTACAGTTGCAGAGTCTACAGCAATAGCTCCTATGATACAATACACTTCTCATTGGCAAAAATGCTGCAAATTACTAAATGTATCTCTGCATGTTCCTTCTTGCCCACACTATTACCAAGCCATAGAGAGGAAGGACAAAGAGCAAATTCCATTCAAGATAATGGCCTGAGGTTGTTCAGCTCATTACTTTTACTGTTAGTGAGCGTACTGCACGCCTTCTTCACAGAGGGCTGGTGCTTATTCCATCCTCAGTACAGCAGAGCTTGGTGGTGCTGGCTGTGGCATGTTCATTCCTGGACTATAAAGCTACTCTAAGGGCTCTAGCACAAAGCAGATTTGTTACCTTGCCCAGCAGGTACGGATGATTATCACTCTTCAGTACTTTGAGTGTGAAAATGATAAAGTTGATCCAAAAAATGACCTTGAGACTCACATCTTTCAAATTGGTGTGTATACATCTATATATATCCCTTTCAAAGGATATATATATTAACTTTCTTCCCTTGTGACTTTCAGTAGGCATTAAATTAGGCTGTAGCTAGATGGATAGTTAGTTCACAAGAGTAGGGATGGGGGATTTAAATCAGCAGGTTTCACTGGCATTGGTCAGACTGTGGTGGTTTGTACCAGCTGAGCTCTTGAGACTAACTTCTCACATCAATCTCATTTGTCAAGTAAGTAGGTTCAGATGACGTCACCACTACAAAATGTGTTTATATTTATTTATTTATTTCTGTTATGCTGATGAAGTAACTGTTTGCCATAGACTCACTTCACCATAAAAAACAAATTATGCCATAGTATGTACATATCCTTATGTGTCACGTTAAAATCAAAATCCCATTATAGAGTACTTATAAAATCATGAAATACTAACATTATAATTTTTATCTGATGAGAGTTCTTTTTATCAAAGCATAAGTGTACAAATCCAGTATTTGTAGCCATTTAACAAATATTGTTTTCTATTAATTAAAAAAACAGAATCAGCTGTAGATGTGGTTTATGATTTCCATAAAAGAGTTTGGAAGTGCAATCAATGTATTCAAAGTACAATACTAACTTCAAATGTATTTAAAAGAAAAACTTCCTGAATTTCAAATATTTGTATTTTGGAGTAAGTTTTATAGAGTTTTAGTCAATAAAATTTTACACAATGAAAATATATCATGTGAATTAAAAACCCTGCCTGGAAAATCTGATTTTCTAACATGGAAGCTGAGTTGGAGGGTGAGTTGGGAATGCAAAGGAATGTAACTGAGTACTGGAAAAGTACCAGTGGAAAGGTAGCTAAAGAGAAGAATATTTATTTAGTGAACTCAAATAGGAAATAATGGAAATTACATTGAGTAAAACAGACAGTGTATTCTTTCCTGCCACTATCAGCAGAGGAGAAATGCGAAATGGATAGAGAGGAGGATCCAGGCTGTAAGAAGTATAAATCAGTATTGATCTCAGTAGATATGTATTAATTTACATTAGCTAATGTTCTGACCCTAATCTGAAGTGGAAACAGACTTATATTTGTGAATTACTTTGATTAAAGCTGGACATTTTACACTTTTGGTCACCTCTAAGGAGGGTCAGGCAAAGCTGGGCTCTGGGCTCACGGCACACAAATCAAATTTTACTCTCAACTTGGAGATTGGAATCTTCATAGAGTTCTTCTGAAAAATTGTTATTGAGTCCAAAAGTTGGCACACAGGAAAGTGACAGAGTAAAAATGATGACCTTATGATGATGTCTACATCAACTCTTTTTCATGTATTTCATGTCCCTGGAGCCAGAGGAAAGACAACAGTTTCTTCTTCTACCCATGTAATATAAAAAACCTGTAAAAAGTTCTAGATATGATTAATACTGCACTAAGTGAAATAACCTATTGTGCTGGTTTTGGCTGTGGTAGAGGTAATTTTCTTCATAGTAGTTGATATAGGGTTAAGGTTTGGCTTTGTGCTGAAACCAGTGTGGATAATGCAGAGTTGTTTTCGTTATTTCTGAGCAGCGTTGACACAGAGTTGAGGCCTTTTCTGCTTCTCAGTGCACCCCACCAGCAAGGAAGCTGGGGGGTCCACAAGAAGTTGGGAGGGGACACAAGTGGGATAGCTGACCTCAAATGACCAAAGGGATGTTCCATGTCACAAGACATCATGTTCAACATATAAATGCCATGTTCAGAGTGATGGCATTTGTCTTCCCATACATAATTAACTCTTACGAATGATGGAACCCTGCTTTCCTGGGGGTGGCTGAACACCTGCCTGCCGATGGAAAGTAGTGAATGTATTCCTTGTTTTGCTTTGCTTGCATGTACTGCTTTTGCTTTCCCCATTAAACCGTCTTTATCTCAACCCACAAACTTTCTCACTTTTACTCTTTCAATTTTCTCCCCCATCCCACCATGAGCAAGCAGCTGTGTGGTGTTTAGTTGCTGCCTGGGGACAATGTGAGGCATCAAAAAAGACTGCTATGGTTTTAATCTGGCAAGCAGCCATCCGCTTGTTCACTCTCCCTCAGCTGGGATGGAGGAGAGAATCAGAAGATTAAAAGTGAGAAAACTTGTGGGTTGAGATAAAAACAATTTAATAATTGAAATAAAATAAAAATACAATACTAATGATAATAAGAATGATGGATGTGATGACAACATTAGAGGGGCCTTGCCTCCAGCCAGGTGGAGGAAAGGGACAACAGAGTTTACTGGACTGTGTGGATCTGATGTCCTGGCACATCAGGTCCTCAGGACTATAGGGCTTTTGTGGACACTGGTGCATCCTAAATCTCAGGGTAGTAGATTAGTGCCCCACATTGAATGGTAATAATAAAATATACAAATGAGTGATGCACTGTGCAATTGCTCACCACGTGCTGACCCATGCCCAGCCCATTCCCAGCTAGTGATCCCGGAGGAGAGAAAATCTCAAAACACCTATCCCAGAAGAGAGACAGAGCTTCCTGGCTCCCCATCTATATACTTAGCATGATGGTATATGATACAGATTATTCCAGTGACCAATTTGGGTCCATTGCTCTGACTATGTAGCAGAGCTTCTCAGCTTCTTCTGCACATGCACACTAACAAAGCATGGGAAGTTGAAAAGTCCTTGATTTCTTAGCAATGGCTAAAAACATCAGTTATATCATCAATGTTCTTCTCATGCCAAATCCCATACTGAATCCAAAACACAGCATTATTCTAGCTACTAAGAAGAAAATTAGCTATATCCCAGCTGAAACTCGGATACCTGTAAATAGCATTAATTTGTCTTCACAGGTCCTCCAAAGGTCTTGGAAAATAATTAATCAGATGGTGGTGGGGGGTGATGGTGAGTAGTGCCTCAGTATAAAAATATGTTCTATGTTACCGCAAATTTTAGAAGTGATTGGTTTAGTAGTTTACTTTTCTTCCATCATTAATCAACCAGTTCAACACTTTAAAATATCAAAGAGTTTCTATGACACAAATTGTACATAAATTGAACTTGTCTGACAAAGAGAGGCAAAAACATCTTGTGTGTCAAAACAAAATGTATTAGTGGGAAGAAAATCTCTTTTACCCTAGATTTGCACTTTAGCAAGTTTCCAGAAAAATGCATCTATAAGAGAATTACAGTAAATCGTAACAAGCTGATAAAGTAAGGAATTTTAATAATGCGAAGCTCTCAATTCCTGCATGGCTCAAGCACAAGCTTTAATCAAGACTTTAAGCTACATAATAATTATGATTATAATATAAACCTTCAACAGCAATAAAATATTTTATATGATACTGCTTTAAAATCTAACAATTTAACAAACATATATAATATTTACATAGGTATTTAATGTATTATTCTCACACTTTCAGTGAAAACTTCTTTCCAATATGTTTAAACAAAGTCTGTTAGCAGTTCTTCTACTTGGTTGTCCATCTAACTTGGCTTCATTTGGTCTTTGCTGAATTAAGCAATGTAACATGGAAAGAAATTACTAATCCAAGAAATTTCACCAGATAAATGAGATTCAAAATGTTTACCTGTTTTTGTTTTGCAAAATTAACATGCTCACATGCCTTTATTTTTTATTATGTTCTTAAATTAGGATAAAAATAAGATGAATCTTATAAATAGATTGGGTTACCAAATTTATTATCAAAATTGATATTTCATTCAAAATCATGTAGTGGATTAAATCTGTTAATCACAAACACTCTAGAAAGTACTTAGAGGTACCAATAGTAAATAGAAACATTAAAAGTGCTACTGAGATCCACAGAGATGCTTAAAATGTATAATATATTTTCACAATGAGAAATTGAATTTGTAGAAAGAGGTAGATTCTTTTATTATTAATTTGCAACATTTAGAGCAATACTTCATATATATTTTTAATAACCACTCCAAACTGCAAGTTCCTGACAAAAAATCTGCAACAATTCTGCACATATTATTTACTCTGCCACAACACTTGATCTCAAATAAATATCCAAATACCTAAAGCAGAGGTTTAGGTTACTAAGACGGTTACCTGTGCAATGTCAAATCAAGGGCTAACTCATATATGATTTTTAAGAAATATGTTCATGAACAACCTCAGAGTTTGCAGGTTAAGTCATCAATATATATTATGAACCAAGCAAACACTTGAGCAGGCTTTAAGGTAAGCATTTGGTTTTCCAGACCTCTTTTCTCCTAGTGTTTTTTTTTTGGAGAGTGAATATTAGTACAAATGCAGGTACAAGAACATTTCATGCATTCAGGAACATAGCAAATGTATATGTGTGTCCCTCTAGAATTCTTTGTGAGAAAGAAGTGAAATCAAATAGAGGGTAATTAGAAAATAATCTTGTAACAATTAAAATAAAAATCTAAAGAAGAATGGAGTAATTTAGAATTCTGTTTGCAACATCATTCATCACTCAAAATTTTCAATATTTGTTAGAAAGGTTTCACATACCTGATTATTTGGCAGCCAAGGGCATCCCCATCGGTGTTAGTCAGTAGAGTTCCAACAGTGTTGTTTTAAATTGTATGGCTCAGTAAGAGAAACAGATTGAAACTACAGCAAATTTTCTCCTGGCTTCTCAAAACTAATGTTTCCTTTTAATTTAACCCAAAACTTTTGAAATAACTTCCTAGGTGATCCCTATTTTCATTTCCCTACTAATTATTTTCTTCTTCAAGTGAATAGGTGTCAGGGATATGCTCCAGTAATTCTTGACCTTTGAAGCCAAAAGGCATAGTTGATTACTGTAAAGTCTAATTATCCCTTACAGGGATATTCACAACTGCTATCTTTGCTTTGAAGAAATTAGGATCCCTGGTGCATACTTAATGAGAAGAGGAAAGTTACTCCAGGGGCTAAATTAGACCAGATGACTAACTTTTGGTTTTCTATAACCTTGATAGGCTTTAGCAACACACTTGAACAGCTCCAGTTTCTTGAAGAATGAGGACCAAACACTCAAATATATTGCTGATTTTTAACATACAGAGACAGAGCACAAACCTTCATTAACATCTGACCGGTTGGCGATACTTTGCCTAATGTAGACCAAGATACTATTCACCTACTTAGCAGCAAGGGCACATTGCTGTCTCGTGTTCAATTTAACAGTACCCCAAGGTCCTTTTCTGCAAAGCTGCTTTACAGATGAGTGGCCCTCAACATACATTGGTGCATGGAGTTGTTCCTCCGCAGGTGCAGGATTTTGCACTTCTCCTCGTTGAACTTCATGAGGTTCCTGACAGCCCATTTCTCCAGCTGTTGAAGTCCTTCTGGGTAGCAGCATTACCCTCTGGCGTATCAGCCATTCCTCTCAGTTTGGTGTAATTTATAAACTTGCTGAGGGTACACTCTGCCCCATCATCCAGATCATCAATGAAGATGTTAAACAGGACTGGAGACAGTATTGTGTCCACTAGCATATCTGTTGCAATTTAACAGTGACATACCAGCAGTGGTATTATGAAAAAATTACCAGATCTATTTTGACCTGAAAATATTTTGCCTTCTGAATTCTTACAATTATAGTCACCAACACTACTCAAAATTTCCCCATACTGAGGAATTAAAATGAATGAACTCCGGTAGTAAAAAAGACAAAAATATGGGGTTTTGTTTTGGTTTGGTTTGGGTTTTTTTTAAGTGACAAAGATAATAATCTGTAGGTTTATTCAGTAACCTAAACCTTGCATCAAGGTAAGCCATTTATTTCAAATCCCTGAGCCTTTGACCTCACAGCTCATTTGTGGTGTTAGACACTGACACACACAGACTAATGAAAGATAGGAAAAATGTGAGAAAAGTTAAGAAATCATGGTAGTAAAGGCAAGATAGCTGTCAGGAAGTCGTGCATGGACATAAGCAGCTTATAGAGCCTACGTTCAAGTGTAATGTCTCTAAGGAATATGTTCTCAATAAATGCAGCCCATTTAGACTGACATCCTTAGAGTCAGTACAGCTTCAAAGCTATTTGCATGTAAATGATTCCATTTTCTGTCACCTAGTATAATCTGATGATTATAAGCATAGCTTTTTTTGTTCTTGTTCATGTGATTTATGCTCTAGCTATGCTTAAAAGCTACAGAGAAGAGTTGTGTCAGCAGAGCTTGGTACTCTCCAAAAGTTGGATCTAAACAGATTCAAACACCACAGTTTCAGAATTTTTTTCTAATTTCCTAGTATAAAAATGTGTTACCCTTAAGTGCCACGGGCATTCAGGCGAGCGAGAAATGAACACGGACGCATCTATGAGATGTAAGTTCAAATCCAACTTTATTACACTAAGGCTGCGTCTTAAATACTGTCTTGAGACAAAGGCTATAATTCAATTGGTAGATTACTGCTGTTCATGCACATAGAGCACTATATAATTGGTTAAGCTTGTACATCGTGCAATTATATGATAGGTTAAGCCTTAAGTCATATTTACACATCGCTCGTCTTGTTATTCTACTTACTATCTTACTTCTGCATTCTTCTATCCTTATATGGTCATGGTATTTTGCTGACCCTTCCTTTCTTATCTAGCTCAAGTAGTTATGCTAAGGCCCGAGCTCTTTCAGAATAGCTAGGGCCCCAACACTTAAGTATTGCTGCACTTAGTTTTTCACTAGAAGACTATAATCCATTCAATAATTTTCAAACACAATGAGACTGACCAAGCTCATTATTGATTTATTATAACATAATGACATGACACTGTGATGAGAAAAATGAAACTATAATGAAGAGGGCTATATCATTAGCTACCTAAAGATATACAAGCTTTTCCAGACTTAGTCCCACAGAGGGATGGCAATAAATAAAAAAGACAAACAATAGTCAGCATCAACAGCCAAATACATCTAAGTTTGGAATAAGATGTCAACTGATGAGGGACATAGCAAATAGTGTGATTCATAATGCTATATTTTAAAAATTTTTAGCATATAAAGAAAATGAACTAAAGACAGCAAAACAGAAGCAGATAACATTGATGAGAAACATGGAGCAGAAAAAGCATACTCCTTCCATGCTCATAATCTCAGAAAAATAATGTGACCTGGTTCATTCTGTGTTGCCAATAGACCTGGGTCCAGCTTGATTATGAGTTGTGCAACTCGAGCATCTTTCTTATGAGGAAAGGATGACAGAACTGGATCTGTTTAGCCTGGAGAAGAGAAGGCTGAGGGGGACCTTATTAATGTTTATAAATATCTAAACGACAGGTGTCAAGAGGATGGGGACAGACTCTTTTCAGTGGTGGCCAGCAACAGGACAAGGGGCAAAAGGCACAAGGTGGAACACAGGAGGTTCCACTTAAACATGAGAAAAAACTTCTTTTCTGTGAGGGCAACAGAGCACTAGAACAGGCTGCCCAGAGAGGTTGTGGAGTCTCCTTCTCTGGAGAGATTCAAAACCTGCCGGGATGCAGTCCTGTGCAACTTGCTCTAGGTGAACCTGCTTAGACAGGGAGTTGAACAAGATGATCTCCAGAGGTCCCTTCCAACCCCTATCACTCTGTGATTCTGTGAACTGTTCACAAGTCTGAAGACATGTCAGTCTATATCGTGTTGGTAACTTAGGTACTTGATAGTCTAAAGTCTTCTTAACTGAGGTATTAAATCTGACCTCAATGGTTTTTGCTCTTAAGTAACACATTTAGATTGTTTGAACTGGTATACTGATCTGAGAAGTGGATTACTTTGTCTTCTCATATAGATGGGTACCTCTTTCTGTTTTCTAGCTCTACCATCTTGTCTAGTATTATATGAATTTATTTAATACTAGAGTATATCTTTTCTTGACAGTGTCCACTTGTCGAGGATGTTCATCATACCTATAGCTCTTCCCACCAAGATGACTTAAGAAGATTAATCAAGTTTTTCTTATTAAATTTACCACAGTGAACTATAAAAGAGAAACATCATTGTCTTAAGTGAAATCTTGGGTGAATTGGCTTTCTGTACAGGAGACATGAACCTAATACAGGTTAGGTTGCAGTCTAAGCTGTTATTCTTATTTGTCCTAAGCAATTAAACTAAAATTTGGAATTCTGTAAACCAGCTTTCTCCAAAAGAGAAACTGTTGAAAAATGACCAAACTCTCATTTCCCTGAAAAAAAGCAAAAAAAAAAAAATCTTTCTTATGATGCCAAACCCCTTCCAGTTTTTACATTTAACCTAAAACTTCTCACTGCTGTGCCACCAGGGCTTTTATGATTGAATCTGGAGTTTCCCATCTGGCTCACTGGTGTCCTTCTCTTCTGCCTTGTCTTCACCCTCTCAAGAGCTGTGCCTCATAGTCTCTGTTGGATTCAGCTGTAGTGACTAAAGCTTTTAGGCTTTAGTTATTTGCTCTACTCCTTCATCAGGCAGATTATCTTGCCCTCAGCTAGTGCAGCTAAAACCTGAAAATAATAAAGTAAATGCAAATTAATAGCTGGTTTAAGTTAATATGCCAAGTTATGAGCTAGTACAGTTTCTGCAATAACAGCCCTCAGAAGAAGTAGAAAGGAAAAGCTTGAAGTAATAAGCTCTTCAGCCACCCTGGCTCTGTGATTACATGGTTACATAGGAATGAATACATGATTAGTACCCTCATACACCACTTCCACAAAAACAAGATAAGAAGCTGTCTTTGCCCATGCAAATAACATTGTGCAGCAGGCTCAGGAGTGTGTCTTTGTTTTACCAGGATGTATACTTAAGTTAGACGCAACTAATGTTTCAGTGATACCTAATCCTATGAAGAAATAAAAAAATAAAAAAAAAAAGAAAGAAAAAATCAGGAAGTGAAGTCGTTAGCCAGTATCAGTTGTGTGTGTAAGTCAACCCACAGCATTATTATTCTTTAAATACTGACATGTAGTAAGTAGTAATTTAGGAGGAAAACATTTTGTGAAGACCAGTATAATATCATTTCACCCTTCAGTAAGAAATATAGCACAGTCATGAAGGTTATTTACATACTGACAGCTGATTTGATGATACCCTCCCCTCCTTGCTTATACTCTCGGCTGTACCCACACAGCCCAAGACTACTTGCATAGATCCTAGCATTTTTCAATCTCCCTAGTTTCATATGGTCAGAGGTATCTTGCACAGTGTCTGTAAAATTTGGATGGACAAAATTTTAATTGCATCAAGATGCTGGTTTCTTGCAGCCCAAAGCTGTTGCAATCCCATCTCCCATGCAGCATAAGTGTAGCCATATGCTACTTTTCTTCTAGTGTAATTCTCTACTTCAAGTGGTTTTATCCCCCTGTGCCTTATGTAAGAGCATTAAAATAGCTTTTATAGCAGAGCACTTTTTTCAAATTGTTAATATACTCAATAGATTGTTACTCCCTTTTTCAACTCAAGTAGTTGCAATCTATACTAATCAATACTAATGATAGTATTGCATTTCATTTTATTCAGTGGGCTTTTTGTGGACATGCTTATAGTTGTGAGGAATTATGACTTGTAATGATACACAAAAATGCTATTGCAGTA
The DNA here is from genome assembly GCF_000700745.2 of Antrostomus carolinensis. Taxonomy (NCBI): domain Eukaryota; kingdom Metazoa; phylum Chordata; class Aves; order Caprimulgiformes; family Caprimulgidae; genus Antrostomus; species Antrostomus carolinensis. Next base: position 12,436 of record NW_010288959.1, on the reverse strand, counting down.
TCTCCTGATAATGCAAAGTAGCATATATCATTGCTGTAATAACAACATTTGCTTTATTCAGTTCTTTTCCACTGTTTGCAATTGGGAAAATAGCAAAATAGAATACAAATGTGTCAATTTGTAGCATCTTTTTTTTGTTTGTGAAATGAAATGGTGACATTGATGCAAGCTATTTGCTTCTCTAGATACCCTATCATTTGAGTGTATGTTTAAATTATGATTTTTCTCTAGATCTAAGGTCCATAGAAACACCTCTGTACACTATGCTGTACTTCTTCCATCGAATCTGACATTATAAATATTTGAACATAAAAATCAATTGCATGATACGTGTAGTACTTTTCTTAGCCCACAGAGCTACTATAATTCATAGTTATAAGTCAAGCCATGTAAAACTGTTTAAAATTACTAAAGATATAACCCCCTATAAAACTTCCATAATCTTTCCCTGCAGGTTATTTCAGTGTAAATTTTCTGTAACATAAGGATGCTCGTCTGATCTTCCTGCATCTGAATATCTTGGAAATAAGGATGACTGTACACATAAGGGCTGAGTTTCAGCCATTCAGTTGACTTTTTATTTAAATGTATTTTTAATAAAAGTCAGGCAGCTTTATCCAACTCTCTGTAAAAATTCTCATGTATATTCCTCAGCAATTAAACCACAGAGGGTGAATCAGTTCTAAAAACATTCAGCAAATTACTTAATGCTTTACTTAAAGTTACCTAGAAGACAAAGTATGTGATAAACAAGTATTAAAAGGTCAAAACTGAAATGAAACACTTCAAATGAAAGGTTATGAATAAAAAAAAATTGTTTATTCCACTCTTTCTTTACCTTCATTGTCACATTTGCATGCAGAGCTCCAGAATTTCGCCTTTCTGCCCCTAACTTGTTTTTCTTGGTCTGTGTGGGCATTTTGTTTCATTAACAACTCTGCTGATTAACAGATTCAATTTTGGCAAAAACTTCAAATGAGGTAGCTTTCATGGTCATTTTTTTTCCTTCTACTACTCAAAGATCTGTAGTTATCAGCACAGTGTTTGAATACATAAAATGCCTATATTTTGTGGGCATCTTTGGGGGTAAGAGTGAAAGATTAGAACTTCTTTGTCAGGTGCCATCATTTAAGAATCTTTCTTTCTCTTTCTCCTTCAAATCACATGTCACAAGGGGCAAAAAAGATTAAGGTCTCTGATGATCTTCTTTACATGTGTAAAAATGATACTGCCTATCTTCAGATAATTTATTTTCTTTTGTTTCCTTTACTATTATCTTCCTGAGGGAAGCCAAAGTAATTTCGTTTAAAATAAATAGAGTACCACATTAGACATTTTTTTTCCCTTCCTTTTTTCCTCTTTAAGAGTCTGTTTAATCAGATCTGTGGAAGTGATGGGGAGTGTGCTAGTCTCTAACCTTGCAATTATTTCAGGTTTTTTTTATGCTATCCACAGCTATTCTCTGTATTCCCCAGCACCCTTTACAATAAGACTATTACGGCAAAGAGCTTGACTGCATTGTGGTTACTCCTAATGTTTATTCATAAGGCTTTGCTTTTGGAATTAATTTGTAAGGTCAGTCTGGAAACCCTTTTATGTACTGTTATGTTTCCATAGGCTTCTTCACAATAACAATCTGCCACCATGCAACTCAGTATGCCTGGGAGCAGTGCCAGAGGGACTTGCAGAAATGGGCTGACAGGAACCCCATGAAAGTCAGCAAGAGCAAATGCCAAGTGCTACCTTGGGAAGGGTAGGGTCCCTGAAATGGAACAGGCTGAGGACAAAGGGGTTGGGGAGCAGCTACGTGGGGAAGGCCTTGGGGGTAGTACAGGGCAGTGAGCTGAACATGAGCCCACAGTGTGTCCTGGCAGCAAAGGCAGCCAGCAGCCTCCTGGGCTTCATGAGCATGGACATGGCCCACAGACTGAGGGAAGGGATGGTGTTCCTCTGTATGACAAAACTCAGAACAAATCTACATAAGACATCCAGTTTTGAGTCCCAACACAGCAAAGATATGGTCAAACTGGGGAGATCTTGGAGAGGTTCTCAATGGCGGTGGGGCTTGCCCTGCGAGGAGGGGTTGGCTAATCTGTCCCTTCAACCTGGAGAATGGACGCATTTGGAGGTATCTAACAGACCCCTACAACCTGTGAAGGGTTATAGAAGTTGCCCCAAGAGAGTCTACTATCTCTGTCCTTTGAGAGATTCAAGCCTCAACTGGAGCAAGCCATGAGCATCCTGGTGTGACCACAGAACTGGCCCTGATTCGGGCAGGGTGTTGAGCTAAAGACCTCCCAAGGTCCCTTCCTGCCTGAATTAATATGTTATTCTGTGCTTCCACATCAGAGATAAGCATACAGAAAGTTCCATCTTTATGGAGTAAAAACAGTGACAGGATGGTACCACACTTGAAATGTTATTCAAGGTATTAATTTCAGCTGAAGTGGTGAGATCAGGAACTACACATCTGAAGAAGCAGAAATGCTGTACTGTAAATAATGAGTTTTTGTGAAACTGGAAAACCCAATCAGTGATGTGTTTCAACCACAAAAACTGAATGCTAGGAGTGCATGAGGTGTGGTCTGCTTAATTACAGTTCATGACTAGTGTCTCTCCCCTGAGAATATTCATACATATTTCATAGTAGCAAACAAAAAATGATGTATTAATGAGTATCATGGTTTGCCATAGCTGCAGACGGAACATGACTTCTGAATAAGCCAGGTTGCCTGACTCTACCTGGATGATGGTGATGACATCGTCTCTGGAAAACAAATCCTTATGCTTCTTGTTTTGATGTCTTTGGCTGTTTATTTTTGAAAGTGTAAGGAAAGAGAGAAGCAACTGTGGAGCTGGAGAGTTTCCTTTTGCAGTGAATATACTGCAAAATCCTCATAAATGAGAGATTTTTGCCCAAAATGTGAGAATTTATATTAATTTAATTTCTGCATAGCTTTTTATTGTTTTATTTTTTTGTTTCATGCATAATATTTTTCGTCTGCAAAAATATGACATCTATTTGGTTGTGCTGAGAGGAGTGTGTAGAGCTGAGAGCGGAGGGTATTGCTAAAAAATTGGTATGCTACGTAGTCTTTCTTCAGACAACATGAGTGAAGTTTGGATAAGTATTCCTAGTAGAAACAATTGGAAAGTTTATTTTGCATTGATGCAAATCGAATATTTTTCTAACTCTATTGTGCTGCACATTATGTCTTTTTCTTTTTATCATCTTTTTTCCATAAGATACTTCATAATTCCTCCATTTTGGTTGATTTCAGATGCCATAAATCAATGCACAACAGACAAGAAGTCATTGCATGTATAATATATCTTCCTGAGTGTACAAGTCTTCATATGTTTTCACTTCAATGATTAACATATATTTGATCTGAAGCACATTAACTAGTGTAAAAGTAATCTCAAATGTCATTACTACATGTATTTTTAATTCCATTTTTCTTCAGAGGATTTCTGAAGGACTTTAAAAAGGAGGTCAGTATCATTCTATTTATTTGACATATGAGGAAAAAATAAATGCCTTAAAGGAAAAAAAATATACCACAAATTTGGAACTAAATAATGAACAAACCCCTTGTGCCCACAATTGAAATTCAGGTTGCCCACCGTCTACCACTACCTATCCTGTAGGTTCCTAAATTTGCTAAATATCTCCTTGATTGGCCTGTAAGATCCCAAGACACCTGGTCCTGTGCTGAACTACCTGTTGAAGCCATACAAGGACAGATTTCATACCCAGCACTCCACTGCCACCCAAGAAGCTACTGTTTTACCTCTGTGTAAGAAAACTGACTAACTGGAGCCTCTGGCACTGGCATGGGAGATTGTTGATCTGGTTCAGACGACCCAGGAAGTCACTGCAGCTGCCAGACACACAAACACAGTGTATCAAAGCATGTCCCAACTTGGGCTATCATTGGTTCAGAAGTGACCAAGCAAGAAGAGGATTAGCTTTAGCCTGATGGTTACCACAGTCAGCTGTGAAGTACGAGGTTCTTTCTGATCCTCAGTGCCAGGACTGTTTCAGTGACAATCCAACAGAAAGTGCAGAAACACTGCTAGGATCAAGTGAAGATCCTCCACTATGGGTGAGAGTAAGGGTCTCTGGGCTGCCTCATGATTTTTTCATTCCCAGCCCAACAGTGACCTGACTTTCACAGAAGAAAAGGGAAATCTCTCTGCGGACTTCTGAAAGAGAGTGCTTTGCTGGCATTTATCATATGTATGTTTGAACTGGAACAAGCTTATACTATGGTCTTCCCACTTCCTCAGAGGGTAAACACTAGTGTTTCATGCAAACAGATGGAAAGGGTTGAGGTCAATTGATCATACCTGTCTCTGCTGCTCCTTCCTCCTCAAGGGGAGGACTCCTCACACTCTTCCACTACTCCAGTATGAGGTCCCTCGGATGGGAGACAGTCCTCCATTAACTTCTCCAACATAAGACCTTCCATGGGCTGCACTGTTCCAGTATGGGTCCTTTTTTCTCATAACACCCCACCTGGAGTATTGCATCAGGTTCTGGGGACCCCAACATAAGAAGGACATGGACCTAGTGGAGCGAGTCCAGAGGAGGGCCACAAGGATGATCAGAGGGCTGGAGCACCTCTTCTGTGAGGACAGGCTGAGAGAGTTGGGGCTGCCTAGCGACCTTCCAGTATCTGAAGGAGACCTAGAGGAAGACTGGGGAGAGACTTTTTATGAGGGCAGGTAGTGATAGAACAAGGGGAAATGGTTTCAAACTGGAAGATGGCAGATTTAGATTAGATATTAGAAAGAAATTCTTTCCTGTTAGGGTGCTGAGACACTGGAACAGGTTGCCCAGAGAAGTTGTGGATGTCCCCTCCCTGCAAGTGTTCAAAGCCAGGTTGGATGAGGCTCTGAGCAACGTGGTCTAGTGGAAGGTGTCCCTGGTCATGGCAGGGGGGTTGGAACAAGATGATCTTTAAGGTCCCTTCCAACCCTGACCGTTCTATGATTCTATGATTCTATGCTTCTTTTAGTGTTAATTCTTCCAAGGAGTGTTGAACTAAGATATGAAAAAAATGAAAGACGAAGTGTCAATACTGAAAAAAGTAATTATAACAAGCTCATAATTTAGTGGTTTAGTCTACTTTATGGAAGTACACTTTCTGAATGAAATATAAGTGACTTCACCTTATTTTGTTGCTATACCTTCAGATGTACTCTGATGCTATAATGAAGAAAGTGTTATCTGGATTAATGGAAAGTCTGATAGTCTAGTCTGAAGCTAAATATTAATACATCAGATTGGAAACATCTTTTTTATGTAGTCATATTAACAGTTCATAAAACAAAAATACATTTTCCTTTTGCTTATAGTAAAAATGTGTATTTCTGCACATCCTGAAGTAATATGGATATCTAGTCCTCTTCCCATCAGAGAAAACCACTAATAACAAATACAAATCTCTTCAAGCACGTGTAACCCACAGTATTTACAGCCTCATATAGCTTTCCAAATAGCAAAAGTATTTTAAGAAGAAATTTATTTTTTAAAAAATTATCGGATTGGCTAACATTAGCAGGAACTGAAAACTAGGGAATACCTAAATACAAATTTTGGAAACTAACTGTAGGCTGCTGTTTGAAACCTAGAATAAAATAATTAATCATCAGAATGTTTCTTTGAGGTAGATGTCAGACATGTTACTGTTACTGCAGCTTGAAAAAACTAAAGGCAAATGTCATTAATAAATACAGCGCTTTGAGGACAGGGCTTCTGGTAATCCTGTTAAATTACTGTCCTGATCCGATGACAGGATTATTTAAATGTCCCAATCCGATGTCGGGGAATGTTTCGATATGATCCCAAGAGTGAGATTAAGACACAAACGAGGTCACATGCCGCACTGCCAGAACACCTTTTATTACAAAAAGAAAAGTAATAAAAAGGACAGCAATAGGACAGGATGGAATGAAAGATGGGAAATCAAGCAAGGAGTCAGGATAGGGGAGCAAGAATAGTCACAACCACGGGTCCAGCGGCGAGGCGACAGTGAGCGGGCGGGGCGAGGACATCTCAGTTGCTTGTTCCAGCGGTGGTGCAGCGTGGTCAGGCGGTCATTCTCTCTGTCTCTCTCCTTTTCTCCCTCCCGCCCTTGCCCGTGCCGGTCCTCCTTAAATACCCCTTCGAGGGCTGTAGTTTCCAGAGCAATGGCACGTCTCTTCGTGTCCCCCAGCACCTGGGGCAGGGACATGTCCGGGCAGAACACCCCTGCAGGCAGTGCGCATTCACAAGTCGGGGTTTCCAGAACCCGGTGGTCTTGTGACCGTCCTTGCAAGCAATCTTTGAGACAAGTCTATAGTGCAGTTCCTCACAATTACAAATAATATTTTTCATTATACTTGCTCCCAGACTGTAAATAGAATAATAAAAAAATTGGTTGAAATATTTTTTTTCTCAGTCTTTAGCTTTTTGTGTACTGTTTACTTCATACAAGCAGTCAATATGGAACATTTTTCTTAATTGACTGAAAAAACATATGAACACATTTTCATTTATAAAGAAAAATTTACATAGCAATATTAATAGCAAAATCATGAACTTTGTTATGAATTTCAGATAAAAGTCTTACTATATGTCATTTTCGCCTTAGCCTTGCACCACAGAGCCACAAAGAAAATCCTGTATCCCTAGAAGATGTGTAAAGCAAAATATTATTTAAATATTATTATATAACATTATGATCAATAATTCATTTGACAGATTTCTGTGGATGATGTACTATTTTCAACCCATATCAGAGTATGTATTTTGAAGGAAACTGATCAGAAAATGCAATGATGTAATCATTACTGTGTACATTTTGAATTGCTACTTTCATTGTTGGATTTTAGTGTTCTTTTCTAACACAAATGAGAAAGGTCTCACTTCCAAGAAAAGGAAGTAAACCTTCCTCATCAGCTTCCATGCTGTTCCCCTCTAACCATGTCAATCAATGTGTCCCAGTTTTACCTAATGCTGAGTACTAATGATTCATCTAGTTAGTACAGCTCCGATTTTTGCTATATGTTTCTGGTACTATTTATAATCAGAGTGCTCTTGAGAGAATGGAGGTGCTCTTGGTACTACCATAATTTTCAGTGTAATCTTGTGGTTTTCTTCCCATCTGACATCCCAGAAATCTATGTGAAGTCCCTCTCACTGAATTCATTGTAGAGTTTGTGCATGTTTATGGCTCAGTCTGAATGATATCATCATTTTCACTCAAGGCACTTTCATGTGTCTCAGGGTGATCTGTAAAAGTGTTAGACATGAAGTGACTTGTGGTGCGGGAGTTTAAACATAATTGTTCTTTTCTGGTGTTATATCAGACCCAGACACATGAGCTCTTTTAGATTTCATGTTGGGAGACACTCACCCCACTTACTCATGCCATCTATCAGAGACTGCTCACATTTTTTTCTTGTTGAAAATCCCACTACCCTGCAGGTAGTGAAACATATCCCCTGAACAAAACAAACTGCTAGGCACAGTCTGATTTTCTCAAATTTTACCCTCAGGAAGTCTTTTCAAGACAGGAAGAACAATGAATTTAGACACTCTTAGGGCATTTTGGTATCACAGCAGAGATCTGAGCTACTGCTGACTAAATCTGGCAGAGAATCAGAAACAGCACAGGCCTCCTGGTGTAGTGCTGAGCCCAACACGATGAACCCAGCTGACAGGCTGAGGCAGCTAAACTGCTGCCAGCATTTTTGCACGGTGCTGTCCTGGGCTACACAGACCTATCTGTTTGAGCTGGCACTTACCTGAACTTCCTCCTTCCTTTGTTCATTTTTTGTGACAATACAATGCTGTGTCAAGAACGTCCTACAGCTATCTTGAAAACCAGAATTTAGGCAATTCAGTAGTCATCTGAGAGCTAAGGGCTGATCCCCTGGACTATTGAATTGCCTAAATTCTGGATTGATTTCATGGACCCATAAAAGGGGATTGCATCATACGCATCAGATGTCTGAACATATCTGATCGTTGTTTGAACAGCTTCAGCTACCAACATGAATCAGGTGCATCTAGAAATAACAAGGAATAAAGTGCACTAACTTCTTAAGTGTCTGTCTTCCGGGGGTCTAGCAGATCTTAAGTGATTTAAGTACTGCTGAGGTTACCCTATTAGCCATTCAGGAGTAGAAAGCTTTTTAGAAATGTCTAGCAACATTAACATTGTCATTATATGCAGCAATGGCACCACTCAACTTTTATAAAGTTTCCCTGCTTATCTGATTTTCAGCATATACTATTAGCAAAGCTGAAGGCCAGTCAAGTCCAAGTAGTATCTAGAGACAGCTTAATTACTTCCTGCCTGATCTGGTACATGGACTGTAATTTTCACCCACACTCCTAAAGAAGAACCATCCCATAAAACAACACAATCCTCAAAACTACCCTCTGTAATCTCACAGGCTATATAGGCATCATGATGCAGAAGACGGGACGATGGGTAATATTTTGTTGTTTTCTTCACTTACAGGATGTGCTGTTTAAACTTTTCCTGATTATCACAGGATGATGGCACCAGGCCCAGGATTTTTACTCCAGATAGTAAGACTTTCTCAGTATTAAGGGACTGTAATAAGGTATATGACATCAACACAGCAGATTCGGTCAAAATGAAACTAAATATATGATTAAGAATATAAACATCAAAATCAGTGTATAAGTTTTTACATGTTCAAAGTGTCTATATCAGAGGGATACCATGAAAATAAATTAATAACATTACTTCTCAAGAAGTTCTGCATGAAAAGAAAATGAAATGCACTCAAGTAAATTATTTGATTTTATCAAAATCCTTTACTAAAGAGATAATAAAAATGATGTGATTTTAAGTCTGATTTTTCCCCTTAACTGATACTTTAATCTTTTCTTCTCCAGTAAGCTATTGGAATACTAGTTCCAGATGTTTTTTTTTCTGTGCCTCTCCTCTCTTCTTGTCACCCAGCAAATATTTAACAGAGAAATAAGATAGACACAAATAGAATAAGATCATGTTTTTGTGTACTAAACCATGTAGGGATCTCAGGGTTGCCTGAGAAGAAAGAAAAAACTACAGGAAACTGAAATTTCTTCAGTAGAACAGTACTGAGTTGATGCCAGCACAGCAACTTGGAATTAAGGGATGGAAGAGTTTTATAACTATGTCCTCCATTTAGAACACAGCAGATCCATTTTGCACAATAATCAAACCCAGGAAATTCAGCCTTGAAACCAAAATATCTTCAGTTGAACATTTTCCTAAACAAAAACCACTCAACTGAAATCAATTATTTCCACACAACCGAGGGGAACTGGATAATGGAGCCCTTGGGATAGGTGCCATTCCTGGAGAAAAAAAACCCAAAACACACATTCGTTATATAGTGTGAGCAGCAGTTTTCATGTGAGCTACTCTGAGCAGTTCTGCAACAGAACAAGGCACCCCATGGAATGCATAGTGACGGGCCACTCAGAAGGAAAAAGGAGACTTTACACCTGAAATTTGAGCTTGACACAGTCTTTTAACCTCAGTGGATGCAAGTGGCCAACTGTTGGCAGATTCATCCATTCTGCTCCATTCTTTGTTATATTCTCTGGAAAGTGCTAGAAGTGATGTTCAATTTAGTCTATTTGAGAACCTGCTTTAAAATCCCAGACAAGAAAAGGAACTGGAGGGCTAGTACTGTGATTTACAGAGACAGGAAATCCCTCAGACTGGTTATCATCCAGCAGTAGGACTGACATTCTCATAATGTTTAACTCAATTAATGAACAATATGATTTTATAAAACCCAGCACTTTTTTACCTCTCCTTTGCATCCTTGCTTCCTGTGGCTCTGAAATGGACAAATTTCATATATACCTTTTGGTCAGAGGCAATGTGATCTGGGTGGGCAAGACTGAACTTGGTTTCCAGATCAAAGCTACCCAGTTAAGGCAGAACTGCCATGAGATTGTCTGCATCTGACAGAGGAGATGCACCCACAGCTCTGCTGCTCTTCCCAGGGTGCTCTATGCATTGAAACATCACCTTTCCAGCTGTAGGTGTGCTCAGTATGCCTCTCTGGTTCGGGCACATAATCTGACAGCTGGCTCCTCAGCAGGCTGCCACACAACTGCCGTTACTGCAGGATGAGGGAAATCCTTCCTGACTCCAGCTGGGATTTTTATGGTTCCTCTAATTCAGTGCAAAGAGGTCAATGAGCATCTGATTCTTAATCTGTAACCACCATTCAGCTGTTCATTCTATCTCTATGCATCCTCAGGCTTAATTTCTTCATGTGAAATGGGACTAACCATTCTTCTTCATAAGAGGGCTAGGAAGTCTACTCAAATATTAACACACACCTTGTGAAATATGATGTATGTGAAAGAATTTCAATCTGTGATCTTCCACATCTCTGATTTACTGCAGTATTATTTAAAAGAGGGTCTGAAAATTGCAGAAATACCTGAAAACACCAAGTTTTAACACGATGCTATAAACACTGGTAATGCAGTACTCTATATTTTGAAAGAAAGAAAAATACAGAATTTGATGCTTGTGTTAACTGGGAAACTCCTGGAGTTCAAATCAGAGTTGAAGAAAAAAAGGGTAACAAAGATAATTTTCAAAGTTAATCTCTGAGGATGTTTGTTCTAAAACAATTTAGGTAATGCCAGACTAAGTGTTATAATACTTAAAAATTTGTCTAATAATATTTCAAAAGTGTGTAATTTCATGCTATTAGACCTCTCTTAAAAGAATATTTCTGTGTTGCTATTTCTTTGCTCTTCTGTGTCATCAGGATTCAGCAATGAAGCATCAATGGATTTGGGGGATTGGAAAAAGTTGTAGGTCCATAACTTCACCTTTTTCTTGTGAGCTCTTAAATCCTCTTCTCAAAGCCTGGATAACTACATAGTATATTTTATTAGTAGGTGTATGAAGTTTCTCCCTTTAATTGCACAATATTGAGAAGACAGATAGACCAATCTGCGCCAATCATAATGAAATGTAGATTTGACCTTCACTGTCATGGAAGCAGACAGAACAGTGATAAACAGCTGTGTTCCACCTCTTCTACTGGCTAGAGATGAAATTAATATAAGAATCATGAGAACAATAACACCTTTACAACAAAATCTTAAACACAGCAATATTTTTCCTTTTCAAAGGGCTTCAAGGAAAAGAAATCTTTTACTGATAAATACTGTAAAAGAACCAGAAGGGAATAGGTACAGAAAAAAAAAAAAAAATAAAAATTGTAAACTTCAGGGGGAAAGAGATACTGTGATTTAAAGACTGTGAAAATGGAATAAAGAGAAAAAAAAAAAATTCTTGTTTGAAAAAGTAATCTCTGACTTGATCAGTGCTCACTTTTGATTCAATGATCTCAAGGTACTGATTTCAGAATATTTTGACAAGTTCCAGAAAAAAAAAAACCCACAACTTTTATTAATTTATTTTGATAATTTCTGGAAGAAATTAATTTTTATGCCTGGTTTTGTTAGTTTTGGGTTTGTTTGTTTGTTTGTTTGTTTGTTTTTTACTAAAGAAACAATTTGGCTGCATTCCATTAGAAATATTGCAGTCATAAAGAAATGCAATGAAAACACACATCTTTGAAATTGTCCTTATCCTTCTCTCCTCTGATGGTGTGCTATATAATTCAGCGTGTTCAACCAGAAGGGTACCTCTAATTTAGTATTAAGACAACTGTGGAACATAACTCAGAAATATTCTTTGATGCAGAGATATGTTTTATCACTCAGTAAAAGTATATTATTTTTCAATTAAAAATCTGAATATATACATATATATAAAATTATCTCTACTTTTAATTGTTATTAAAATAATGGGTTTTTTTCATGAATTTTTAGTTTTCCAGTTAGAGATGAAAAAAATAAGGTTTTCCCTATTGAAAAAATTTTGAGATTGTTAAAATTTTCTTTTTCTGAGACTGTAAAAAAGTGAAATTTGCAGTCTTTCAAATAGGTTTGGGTTTGTTTTGCTTTGGTTTTTTTTTGTTTTGTTTTGTTTTGTATTGTTTTGTTTTTTAATCAGGAATCTATTTCTTTCAAAATTTCTCATAATACAACAAATCCTACTTTCAGTCTCTTTTTTTTCTTTTTATAGTCTTATATATCAGCTAGTGAGACAAGCTAATAGCTATCATTTTTGCTAAAATCGACTTTTAAGAGTCAAAATAAATTAAGAAACAGACTAAACATGCACTATTATTGGAACCATAAAAAATATCTTACAGAGCCAAATTTTTATAGAAGCTTAGTAAATCTTTTCCTTTTGTGTTTAAAATTAATTTGGCAGAAAGAGGCAATCAATGTTTATTAAAGACAAGACCTTGGGAAAAATTCTGAAGAACCATTCCTCATACCTATTTGTATTGGGTTTGCGTGGCCAGGTTTTGG
>NW_010288958.1:53972-58182 GCF_000700745.2 Antrostomus carolinensis | reverse complement strand
CATTCTATGATTCTATGATTCTATTAAAGTTCAAACATAATTGCTAATATTTGTTCACAAGAGTAATCCAGTTTTTGCATAGTTTTCACTTAAAGTGACGCTGAAGCAGCTAGTTTGTGTATGTTATTCCCACAGAATTCAACTTTTAGTTGGTGCATGAACAACTTTACAGATGCAATTATTGGTGCATGCAAGCTTTGCACACTGCTAGTTGTGGATTACTTGCATAAACACAGATTAGTGATAGTAACTGCATGGTAGTCACTTAATGGGCAGAATTGTGCATGCGAAAGTGAAGGCTGGGTTTCTGAAAATATGGCCTATCACTATATCCAAAACACTTTCTAGTTTAAGGCTCCATGGACATTCATTTCCAATGTCCACATCTTTCAAGGTAGTCAACGAATTAATCATTGTAGATGCTAATGAGACAGTGAAATGCTTTGTACTATACCGAACTTTGATGATGTTGAAGAATTCTCATCTTCTGTCTTCAGTTCATGCAAGTAGTGTTTATAGGGAAAACAGATCCTGCTTGGCTTATCCTGCCTTCAGCTTATAGTCTTCATATTTAGACAGTAGTTTTAAAGAAAAAATGTAGGTGGGGTGAACCAAATCTCAGGTAAGCCAGATTCTATGAAAGACTGCCTTCTAATACTGCCAGTTAAATGGTATGTGCAAGAGCATGTAGATAATAAGAACTATAACTTAGTTACAGCTTTCTATTGATCCTTGTTCAGCGCAAAAGTCTTCTGGAACAAAGGAGCTCAGAGAAGGTAGTTATAATGATCTTTGTGCAGAGGGAAAAAGAAATCAACTCTAACTACAACAATGAAGTATTTGTCTTACAAAAAACAGTGAAGGATGATGTCACATTACAGGTTTACGTGGCAAAAATCGGTCTGGAGTTAAAACATAAGAGCATTTGAAGATTATTTCAGTAATTATACCTATGTAAAAAAAATACATTCCTTAGAATGTTATATTTTGCATTCTCACACTCAAAGATATAGCAAACTTAATTTACGACTACCTGAATATACCTTGTTGTAATAGAACTTCTTCACTTTGTGAAGAAGAATCTTCACTTTGTTAAGCATTTGTTGTGTTACAAATAGGGTTTTTTTAAGTAGGTAGTTTTCATAACATGAAAGTTATATAGCCAGCCTTTAAAGTGCCAAATTAAAATTTACATGACAAAAATTCACAGGAGTGGTTTGTTTATTTTTAATTTCAATTCAGATGGAGGTCTATTGTTTAAAAAGTGATAAATTCTAGGGCCTTTTCCTCTGGAATAGGAGCTAGAAAGCAGCAATTTAATTTTTTACAAGCAAAAAAACCTCATTCTGCTGGTTTTAGGTAGAATAATGATCCTGTCAGAGAAAAGATATTCAAGCATGGACAATACACAGAATATAAAAAATACACCTCATCTTTATTGTAAGTATAGGAAAACAGATTGTTTTAAAAATGAGTGTAAGTTAAACATTTTCTGCTTCATTGCATTAAGCATTTTAGTCAGTATCTTTCTCAGATTAAATTCTATGAGATAATTACAGGGCACAAAAAGACCTTTTCAGAAATTCACTTCTTTTTTTTTTAAGTAATTTATTCATGAAAACTGCTGCAGATGAAAAAAAAAAAGAATGTCTCAAAGGCAATGCTGTTATAAAAGACAGCATTGTGACTCAGCACACTGTGAAGCAAGCTGTAAGTCCTGGTCACATATTCTCTTTCCCTCACAAAGCAGGTTGCACTGTCACAAACGACAAGACCAAACAAAGAAATCTAAACATAAGAGGAGGTCAGAAGACTGCTTTATCACCAGTGAGAAATCCTAGACTTTCAGTGAATCACTGATTAACCTAATTCTAACCCTTTTTCCATTATTTTTTTCTAAAATAACAGTGTTGTTTTATTTTTTTTAATTCGAAGGTATTAGAAAAAAACAGATGTCAGTTTTATTAAAACCAGAGTTATACCCTAAGCCATGGTGTTCACATTCTTCATGGAATTTGAATCTGAAAGCAGTGATAGCTAAAAGAAAGGTGATTGCCTTATAGGATAGGATAACATAGGATAGTGTGAGGACAGAATTTGGTCCATGTATTTACAAGTATGATTCTGTTTATGCCTTATGTCCTTCTGGCATTTGATATCTCTAGAGGTCTTCTTTAATCCCTTGAAAACTTAAAAGATTCTATATGTCATGCCAACATGATGCTAAGAGTCAGTGGCTTCTAGGCACTGGATCCCAGCAGCCAGCTCTGGTCACAAGTGTGTTTCTGAGGCCCAATATGTATTTAGAAATCCTGGAGTTCATACTTATTCCTTGACAAAGGTGCCTCTTATGAACTAAGTGGGCAGATTAATGGGTTAAAGCACAAAACCAAAATAAAATAAAAATACTCTGAATGAATACAGATAAAATACTCTGAATTAATGGATAAATTGCAAAATGCAAAGAACATTCAAACTATTATTTCATAAATCACCTTTGAAGACTGCTAAAAGTTGACTGTTATTTGGTGAAATGGTTCAGGCTGAAGTAAATGGTGCAGCACAATTATTAAAAAATCTAAAATGATCACTTATGTGTCAAAAGGATGACTAGGAAAGGGAAAAGCAATTTCACAAGTAAAAGATTGTTGCATGGTGGTGCTTTACAGACTTATGCAAAGCAATCTTTATACAAAAAAACCCGTGAGTGCACAAATGTACACAGAGTATTTTAGGAGCATTACGCAGTGTGTGCAATAAAGATGACCTTGGCACATTACAGTACAGGTTGAAAGAAAGTGTGCACTAAAAATGCCATTCTTACCTGGAACAGTCACAGTCTTATACAGAAGAAAAGAAATATATACACAGTGATATGATGAGCCCAACTATGTATTCAAGCAATGTATACAAATTGTGATAAAAGGTTAAGTTTATGACAATAGAGGGAATGACAGAACAAGGTTACCAGACCAAAATCTACTCAGTTGCATCCATGTATTTAGAAATACATGGTATTAGAGCAATACATGGCATTTGCTTACACAATACAGTTGAACAAAAATGGAAATACTTGGTCAGATCAAAGGTTCATGTCATCACATCGTATCTGACAATGGCTGATGATGAATGACCAGGGAACAAAAAGAAAGGAAGGGTATAACAATATTTCCCCCTTATCTTCCAGCCCTATATATCTGTGGTTTAGGGATTTCTTAAAGCAGTAGTAGTATCTTTGCACTTCACAGCTCCTGAGGTTTCATAGTCTCACGGTATTATTTCTTCACCCCTGGTGGCTTGCCTACATCCTTGGAAAACAGAAGAGTGAATAATAACTGAATAAGGAGCTGTTTCTCCCCTGAGTTTTGTGTAGGAACATGGTCTTGTAAAATGTATTTCAAACTGGAATTTGCAAGCTTAGTGTGAGCGTGGATTCACACTGAAGACTCCAGGTATGGTAGGATGTGGGTCAGGGCTGGTCCCCATATCTGCAGAGCTCTGACCTGCGGCTTCTCTGAATGTCCCTCACAACATCACCACTCAAGTGGAGGGGAACCAGCCTCCTTGAGCATAATTAACATTGTTAGACCAAGAATGTGCAGTGTTCTATTTAAATATGAAGCGATGTATGATCTGGGTCAAGGACAACCTATGAGAACAGATAATACAATACAGGGAAGAACTGCAGGACATTAATTAAAACTAGAAAAATATATTACCCCAGTGTTTTTATATTAATAGGTATTAGCTGTACATATGAGGAGTAAATTCTCTGCTTTTTTAATAAGCCTAAAATATTGTTTTCTCATTCTTAATTTTTCTTGTTTTAATGTCATACTGTTTTCTTTCATCTGAATTGCAAATGGTGTCTTGAAGTTCTTAGCTTCAGATTTTAAGTTTTCCTATTTCTCCAACTGTTTCACAGAGTTCTTTGTATTCTTTTGTTCAAAGTTTGAAGCTTGCAAAACAACCAGGTTTTCTGGGTCATGTCAAAAAGAAAATTGAATTAATCCTATAATTTCTTCTATTTAGGACCAAAATAACATTAAAGTAACAGAAGATATGATACTTGTCTTCACTCAGATTCAGCAGAACACTTAAACTAATCCCATTCACTTTATTTTAAAAACCAAAACAAAACCACCAAAAAAGCAGAAGATGCCTATCTCGGATCTGAGGTGCTCTAACGCAACTAACAATGAAACTGAAT
>NW_010288958.1:0-53954 GCF_000700745.2 Antrostomus carolinensis | reverse complement strand
AGGAATCCAGCCAGCCGCATCCTGAAAGGTCTGTCCAATGCCTTCACCCTTAACATCCTCTGAAGGCCCTGTCAAACAGATGTCCTTTGCAGCATGCCCAGAAGGTCACCAAATTCAGTGTGCTTTGGAGCAAGCTGTGTAAGACCTTGTTCCAGAGTCTGAAGTCACCTCAGATGGTGCCCTGTCATTCACCTTTAAAAAATAACTAGAGGGATCCAGCTACAGTGGCCCCACTGGCTGCAGCTGCTGCTGTCTGGCCAAGAGAAAGAAGCGATTCCTCATTCATTCCCACTGATACCTGAAAGCCACAGGGTCATGCAGTTCTCTTCAGTGAAACTCATGTTTCTAAACATAAATTAAAAATGCCAACAAACATCAACTGAACTACTGTAGACACTCAGTAAAATTATTTTTAACAGTTTAAAAAGAGCCTACCTTTCTGATGACTGTTTTCATTAACATCATTCAATCTACCTGCAAGCATTACAGCAGGCAACTTCATTCTGCTCAGTGAGATTACGTGACCTAAAAGATATTTTTTCTATTTATAGGTATAAAGGCTCTGATAGCTTAATTACATGAAGTGCATGTTTTGTTATGTTTTTCTGAAGGTTTATGTTTAAGTATCTGGGTGTTCTCCAGGCTGAAATAACAACTCGCAACTACAAATGTCTTCCGATTTCATTATGAATGCAAGCCTTGGCTCAGAAAAACGCTTGAGCACTTGCCCAAGTCCATTGAGATAAACAATCTATTAAAGAAGAGCAAACTTTCACCTAGAAGCAGCTTTTACACAGCTTGAGCAGTTCTTATCTGTTTGCCTTAAACTTTGACCTTTGCATGTGATGATGGAAAAGGGAGACTATAATTGTGCTGGTAGCAGGGAAATTGATATGTAGAAAGAAAGTGGAGTCTGGAAAGCTGTGAAGAGATGAAGGGAGAATGATGGGGCGGTTGTTGTTGGCCAGCATCTAGGCACCACCCAGCTGCTAACTCACTCCCCTCTCCTGCAGGATGGGGAGAAAAGAGAAGGAAGGTGAGGAGATTCATGGATTGAGATAGACATCCTAATATGTGAAGCAAAAGCATGTGCAAGCAGTGGAAAGAAATAATTTAGTGATGTGATGTAGAACAGAAATACAAGGCAGAAGTATTATATGCTGCCAGCATGAAATAATGAAAAATTCCCCTCAACTACTAGATAGTATGTATAGGTAGTGGAAGCAAGACCAGTTGCAATCCACTATACCATAAATAATTACATTGCCCAAGCTGAAGATAAGATTAACCATGTTACCCTTCTTCATTGCTCTGCACAGTCCCCTTACCTCTTCTTGCCGGTGGAAAACAAAGGCTGAAGTACAGCACTTTTACCTTTGCTTAAAATGTTTCTCTTGCTGAGCAATAAAAACATTCATTTTCCAAAGGCAGCCTTTGAAGGAAGAGTCTGCATGGGTTTTTCCAACAGCAGTTCAGTAACAACTGATGTAACCAGTAACATATTGCTATGTTTTCACACAATCTTAGCCAAAAATTAATTGTTTTCTGGGGAAAAAGAACAAGTTAAAAGAGCTGTGAAGCAGCTAGCTGTAGATGTTTCCATCACAATTGATTGCAAAAGTTACTGTGTACCTGCAGTGCCCATGGCTTTGTGAAGAATTTCCAGAGAACTACAGTTTCCGGGTGCAAATTCTGCTGAACAAATATCAGTCCAAATATTATTTCAGCCATCAACAAAGCTATCTAACAATTGCAGGAGTCTAGGGGACAAAAAGCTGGTTATCTGTAGGAAAGTGAGACCTTTTAATCCATTCTTCTTTCTATATTCTCTCAGAGATTTTTTTTTTCTTTTTTTGTCTAAGCTATTACGTGGACCATTGTCTTGAGTTTACCTGCAAGATTTTGGTAGCAGGGGGGCTGCAGGAGTGGCTCCTGTGAGAAGACACCAGGAGGTGTCACAATGTCAGACAGAGCCTGTTAGAGCTGGCTCTAAGATGAACCCACTGCTGGCCAAAACTGAGCCCATCAGCAATGTTGCAAGCACCTCTGAGACAACATATTTAAGAAACGATAAAAAATGCTGCACAAATGCAACTGATGGAGACAAGTGAGACTATGTGAGAGATACAACTCTACAGACACCAAGGTCGGGGAAGAAGGAGGAGGAGGTGTTCCAGGTGTCAGAGCAGAGATTTCTCTGAAGACCATGGTTAGGCAGGCTCTCCCTCTGCAGCCCATGGAGGTCCACAGTGGAGCAGATATCTACCTGCAACCTGTGGAGGACCCCACACCATAGCAGATGGATGTGTCCCACAAGAAGCTGTGACCCCATGAAGAGTTCACACTGGAGCAGGTTTGCTGGCAGTACCTGCAACCCCATGGAGGACCCACACAAGAGCAGTCTTCCTGAAGGACTGTACCCGATGGAAATGACCCATGTCAGAGCAGTTCTTGAAGAAATGCAGCCAATGGGAAGAATCCACATTGGAGAAATTAATGGAGGATGTGTCCCATGGGAGGGACCCCGTGCTGGAGCAGAAGAGTGTGAGGAGGAAGGAGCAGCAGAGACCACATCTCCTATTTCCCATCCCCCTGTGCCACTTGGATGGAGACAGTAGAAGAGTTAGGAGTGAAGTTGAGCCTGGTAAGAAGGGAGTAGTGCAGGGAAGGTATTTTTAGATATGTTCATATTTCTCATTATCCTACTCTGTTTAATTGGTAATAAATTAAATTAATCTTCACCAAGTCAAGTCTGTTTTGCCTGTGACAGTAATTGCTGAGTGAGCCTTACCTCTGGAGCTTTTTAAATATTTTCTCCTTCATCCTGTTGATGGAGGTGGAACAAGAGAGTGGTTTTGGTGGGCACCTGGAGGCCAGGCAAGATCAGCCCACCACAACCACTGTGGAAACAAGAGGAGAAGTGAAATTAACATACGAAAGTAAAAAATGTGGCTTTGTGAACATACAATGAAATATAACCCAAAAACTTGCCTAAAATTTCTAAGAGATTAGTATTTCTAAAATGTTGCCTTTAAGATCCATAGCAGTCTTTTCCAGCATTTATTGTGAATTTTAATTACATATTTGAACACTCAGGCCACATATTAATGCCACCAGCCTAAAGCATTTGTTGAGCAGCACTCACTGACTAAATCAATGGAACTGGCTGTTGCCTATTAACCTAGGGCAGCATCCTACTTTTGTACTTCAGTAGGAAACAACATGAGTAATCAGATGAGCCATTTATCATACGCATTAGAATGAATTATTAAGCTTAAGGAACATGTCATGTGCTAGGCAAATGCTGGTGAGCTACATGCTTCAGAAATAAAATAGTCAAAATGCAGAAACCTCAAAACGTATTCTTATTTTAAATGCATTGGTAGCATGGTTAATTGTTTCTAGTTCCCTGCTGTTTTGCTGCTTTGACTTCTAGTTTCCCACTGTCCTTAACACTGTGGAAAACCAGACCATACATCAAAACTTTCCTTTCCTTTCTAAAACTGATGCAGAAAAAGTCAGCTGGGATGGAAACTCATTATGCAAGTAAAAAACAGACATCAGCATATCCTGATCTCATTTGTGCCATTCCCTGTCAAGCTATAATTTGTCTCTTCCTATCTTCATTGTCAGCAGGGACTAATTTCTGTGCTGGAGGGTTTCTTTTCCTTGTGGAGCTTGATGCTTTCTTTTTCCAGCTTTTGGCATAATTATATTTGGAAGCTGCAAGGGGGACTTCCAAATTAGTTTTTAAATTCTGTCTCATTGGGAATCCCTGAAAATGTGCCTCCTATTCACCATGCAAAAGAGCTCAGCTATATCCACTACAGGGAGCACAAAGCAGTAGGGAAACCTTTGGACATGCTGACTATTTAAGGTACTAACAGCAATCCAACAGCATTCCTAGAGATGATCCTGCAAGCTCCCATACACTTCTCATGCTTCCCAGGTGGCTTTTATGGTCCTGTGGTAGATCAGCCTCTTTGCTAACATGACCATCATGTTACATAAATGAAGGTTTTAAAATGCAAGGATAGTTCTATTAAAAATGTTTTCTGCTTAAATTGGTTCTTGAGCCAAAATTATTTGCTATCCTTCTGCTGATCTTTAGCATGATGAAGCATTAGCAGGCATATGATTAACATCTCTCCTCTGCTATGACAAAAATTTGCACACCCTGTAAAATGCTTTTCTGCATTGGATTTGCTGTTTGACAGAACATAGTCCACAAAATACAAGGCCAACTGCAAATACAATATCTTGAACAATAGCATGTATTTCTACTCTTTCCTCAAAAGCCGTCCCTCAAAATATGATATTCACAATTATAATATTATTTTACCAAAGAGTGTTGAAACATGAAAAGACTCCTTTTCACACAAAGTACATGCAGAAATATGATGTATTATTTGTGTGCATATACACATGTCTGAACACACATACTCATATATATATATGTATATATCTATAAATAATAACATGCTTCATTGGATTGTCTATTATTGTCTCTTTTTTCCTTTTTATTCAAATTAGTTTATTTTTAGAGACTGAGCTCTTTGCAGTAATAATCTGGGACCTAACTCAAGCAATATTGCGAGATTAAAATGAGATTGAGACAAAAGTGATGTCTTTGTTGCATCTACACTTCAATTCACAATTGACATAAACACACCACCAACATTTGAGTTGAACAGTCATTCAATTAAAAGTGTTGTTAGAAGATTGGTATTTTTTTTCTTTTATACACAAAAGAAATATAAATTTAGAACTTGGAAGTGTGGTGAGAGTTTTTGGCTGACCTGAGGAAAACAAAGCTGGTGTAAGGCAGTAAATGGCAGTGGTTTTCCATGGGCCATCACTTGGTCAACTGAATATACTATCAGATAAAAGCAGTCAGCAGGATTATACTTTGTCACGTCTAAGATTAAACCTACCCAATACTCTTCTTTCTGAAAGCAGATATTAGTTAAAACCTTTAAGAAAGTAGACTGCTTAAATAATTAATCTGTTTTTTTTTTTGCACATAACAACAGATGTAATTTCTTCAAGTTCTAGTGAGAACTTATTCACTTTAATTTAAACAACTTAGTACTAAGCATGTTTACTTTAATCACACTTTCAGCTTTTTGAGGGAAGTCAGCTGAAGCATGAAAATGACATTTCCTTTTTGATAGGGATCAAAGGAGAAAAAAACAGTGATGTGACCGGGTTGTACTTTAAGGCATTATTTACTGTTTGTTACCTAGAACAAGTTACAAACTGTTACTTTCATTATAAGATTTTTGCAGAGACAAATATTTATTTGACATTTTTAAGTAAAGGCAGGAATAACATGTAAATGGTAAAAAAGCAAACACGATGGTTTATATTTTATTAAAAAATAATATGATAAAATTTATTCTGATTAACTTCAGTGTGAGAAAGTTTGACTTTATGTATATATGATTCTATATCTTAAATACATATATTTAAATACAAACACAGATATATATATATGGGTAGAACTGCAGAGTTTGAAATGCAAGAGACTTGTTTACTACTTGCTCAGTTCAGCTCTGCAAAAAGTAATTACACTACAGAATCTCCTTCAAACTCCTAATAACATTTCTGGGGTAATGATATAAAGGAAAAAAAAAATAGCAAGGAGGACGATCAAAACAGTTCTGAGAACCTTACAACTTCTGCTTTAATAGCCCAATTGGCAAGTTTCAGGCTACTACAGAAGGGTGGTGGGGTATTCTGAAAACATTTGATAAAGGTGATCTTTGAAAGACACCCAGAACTGTTCTGTTTATCTTGTAATCTTTCAGTATTATCAATGTCTCACATCATAGTGTTGAAATCTGGATGCAGAGCCAAATTAAACTTCTCAGAATTTTGATGTATTTGTAGTTTCACAAAGAATTTAGATGCTCACTAGGCACTTCAGTTCCAACTTGTGATACAGACACCAGGAGACATTAATAGTAGGTAGTTATGGTCCAGAATGAAACAGATTAATTCAAAATAGAAAAAAAATATATTTTTACACTGAGTACTTTTGAAACAAATCATTATTTCTTTGTCAAAACCCTACTATTGTATTAAAGATGGAAAAATCTATCAGGAACTACAGTAATCTTTATTATAAATAATAATAGATAATATAAGTAATATAATTTTTGTATATGAATGTTTCTTTCAAAATGTCTTCAAAATAGTTCGGACTCCATGTTTTCTTTTGGAAAATTAATAGGATTTCTGAGTGTGTACTGTTGATTTTTTATCTAAGACAGTAAAGATTGGAAAAAAACATAATTCCAGGGCACACCCAGGTTTCATACAATCTCAGAGAGGGATGTGTTCAACACTAGAAGAATACTTCTAAGAGTACAATCAAAATAATCAGCTGGAAATTAACAATAGGGATGATTACCTGGCACTACAGATTTATAGAGAATCTTTTGCTTTCCAGTATTCTAATAAGAATGTATGGGGATTATCTGAAGATGAATAAAGCCTTGCTCCTGCAAACACATGTTATGCAACAGTAAGCAGTTGTGAAAGCTCATGGAGCAAAGCTGTAGATATGAATTTCTCATACTTGTATGAAAGAAATGTCTTGTGCGTACGTGTGTTCAAAGCTCCTTTTCAATCTTCTTTATCCCTTCCCCCCCCATACTTCTTCAAATGTCCATCTGCTCTCTTCCAGCACTTTTTAAAAATTGAGGTATTTTTCCCCTTAGATTGAAGCTATAACTTTTCATGAAGTTTCCCTCCAAGTCCTGCTGGGAGTCTTGATGACTTAAATCAGTATTTGAATATAATATTTAGTCGCACTATTTTTATTTACAATTAATTATTCATTGATGAAGACAATGAACACAAGCAGATTTCTATCTTTCATCCTAGTGTTCCTGAAACAAAGGAGATCTGAAATGAACAACAGAAAAGGCTTAAATCACGAAGTTGGAAATATACATGCATGTCAGAAAGAATCAATTATTTATATTCCACTTAAGAAATATTTAACCATTCATTCAGCCTGAGATTACAAGCTAGTGCTTAAAGCACTTATCTAGATTACAGCAGGGGATAGTTTGGATCCTCTCAGGCAGAGAGAACAGAACTAGTAGGGCTCTTCTATCACCAAAAGGGCTCAGGGCTCTCCCTTAGGGAAGACCATCAAGACTGCCAGAGGAGAGTTGAATCACAATCTTTTGTTGACTAGTTATTTACTTCTACAGCTTTGCCTTTTTAAAGGAAAATTCTTTCCAAAGTTTATTTGGAATTTGACTTTTTGATTCAACCCAAAACCATTCTGATTTTCCATTTATTGGGACACAGAACTGTTAAATTTGATCCTTTTGCAGATTTTGAATACAGATTCATTCAAGCCAGCCAAAAGTGGGAGGTCAGTGTTTGTGAAGTTTGCTTTTAATAATAAAAACGCCATAATGTATCTGTAATGACCACCTATACTAAAAAGTTGCCACACTGTATCTGCAAGGACAGTTCTAGCAAAGACAGTTGCAGCTTCTTGAGGCTATTGCACGCACAAGCCTGCAAACTGAACATGGCTTTAACTCCACCATGTGGCCTCACACTGACACGTACATATCGTCTGTAGAATAAACTCAGAATCATGACACAAACTTCTCTCATTGAAGCCAAGGGAATCAGTAATTCACTGCAATGCCTGTTTTACAGTTTGTATGTGAACTAGCACTACAGGGGATGACGAATATTTTATTAATAGCAAAGAGAGCAATTTTTTTTTTGCTGAAGATAAGGGAATAGTAAACTAAAATTTCTGCTTCCATTCCAGTCTCTACAGAAAAAATTGTACTGTGATACAATTATTTTACCAACCTTTGATCAGGTGTTTGAAATTTTTTTACCTTCTTCAGATTATATTGTAGCTTTTTTCTCTATAGGTTTCAGTTCGATACTTCAAAATGATGTCATAGAATCATAGAATGGTCTGGGTTGCAAGGGACTTTAAAGATCATCTAGTTCCAACCCCCCTGCCATGAGCAGGGACACCTTCCACTAGACCAGGTTTCTCAAAGCCTCATCCAACCTGGCCTTGAACACTTCCAGGGCGGGGGCATCCACAACTTCTCTGGCCAACCTGTTCCAGGGTCTCACCACCTTCACAGTAAAGAATTTCTTCCTAATATCTAATCTAAATCTATTCTATTCCAGTTTATGGCCATTACCCTTTGTTCTAGCACTACGTGCCCTTGAAAAAAGTCCTTCCCCATGTCCTGGACCCCCATGTAAAATTAACCAACAGTTCAAACATGACCAACAAGAAACCAATTGGGTCAGTTCTGCCCTAATCAACCACTTCTTCTAGCTTCATAGGGAGAAGGAGATCAAGGCCTACAGATAACAGAGCAAGATGTGATGAGGTAGAAGAGTACATGGGGTGAGACAGTGTGGGGTGTAACCACAAGGAGAAAGCAGGATGACCAGGAGGACATCTCATATGCCTGTATACAAATGCACACAGCACAGAAAGCAAACATTTGTATGCAGGTACAGAGCAGTGGCATAAATGGAAATCCAGAGATACAGTGTGAGACAGCACAAAACTGGACTGCTGTGGTGGATGGATAGAGACTCTTCAGGATGGGGAATGTAAGTGGGGCAAGTATACTCTGTGCAAAAGAGTGGCTCAAATACTGAACTCTACTATGGGATGGGTGACATGACTGTCAATAGTCAATGAGTAGAGATCATCTGATCTACAAGGTAAACAAAACATCTTGGTGAGCATCTGCTACGGATCACCAAATCAAGAACAGGCAATGGACAAGGTCAGTTTTTATTTAAAAATAGAAGTATTCCAAGTGTAAACCTTAGTGCTCATGGCAGCATCTAACCACATGGATATTTTGTTGGATACAAGCAATCCTGAATATTTCTAGCGTACGCTTGGGACAGTTTTTCAACACAGGAACAGAACAGGCTAATAAAAGGAGGTGGGTTGCAAATAAAGAACTTATCAAGGATGTAATAATCAGTGGCAATGTTGGTTACAATGACTATCCATGATATGGTGGAGTAGACCTGGGTGGAGGATCCTGACTGTTGCAAGGAAGACAGGTATTAAACACCTTGGAGTTAGGCAAGCATACTTTTGCTTGTTCAGGAGACCCATGGGCAGGATGCTGTCAAGGACAATCCCAAAGTGCCAAAAGTCCCAGGAGATCTGGCTGATGCTCAAGGACAATCTCCTTAAAGCATGAAAAAAAATCCATCCCAATATGCAGGAAGTCAAGCAGGCAAGGCAGGAGATGAGGTTGCTTCAGCTGGAAACTCTTGACTGAGCTCAAACACAAAAGAAGCGCATGGACTGCATAGGTATGCAAGATTAATATAGTGACATTGCCTCAGCATGTGGGGATGGAGTTGAAGCCAAAGCTCAGCTGGAATTGATAATGACAAGGAATGTAAAAGGCAGCAAGAAGGATTTTGATAGCTGAGTCAGCAACAAAAGGAAGACCAAGGAAAAATTTGACCACTGCTGAATGGGGTGAAGGAAACAGTGACAAAGGAGACAGAAAATGCTGACGTGGTAAAAATTTTATCTGCCACGGTCTTTTCTGGCAAGGTCTGTTCTTCTAGGGAGGGTCATCTACCTGCCAGCAGGATTTCCTCAACATCCCTCTCCAGCTAGTCAGTAAGTCCCTAAGGTATGCTCTCCTGTCCTAGCAAAGCAGATTCTTTCAATTATGGAGAATGACTCCTCAAAACTTTTAAGTCCATGAGTAATCTGCAGACTTTTCTCTCTCAAGTGAAATGTTAACTGCATATAGCTGTCATAGCAAAAGGCTGTGAAACACTAAGCTCTGGGAAAGCTAAACCAGGAAGAATATGCTCAGTTCGCAATTTGAGTTGTTAATGTTCATGAAAGTTATGCAATGCCACCTTGAAGTTTTTATGAAAGCAAAAGGCCTGGGTTCATATAAAGATTTGTATAACAAATTAAGCTTCTATAGTCACCTTTTTTGCTGGAGGTGTGGGTTTGTTTTTAGGGTAAAGCCCCAATCTGAACTTTAGAAGCCAGCATGAAAAGTTATTACTATGGGCTCCAATAAACAGTTTTAGCAGCAGGCATGATGCTTTCTCTCCTTTTGTGCATCTGGGAAGACTTAGTCATAATGATGAAAACCCAATTGACTTGAGTTTAATAAAGTCAAGGGTGTTCTGCTTATTTGAGCTTTAACATCATCAATACTACATCTCCCTAAGGGAATATTTAGCCATTCTAAAACAAACTAATTTCGACCTTATTGTGTCTCAGTAAAAGACATTTTTCTTTTCACATTTTAACATTACCAAAAATACTTTGTTTCTTAAATATGTGAGAAGATATATTCACTCTTCTTCTTCCCTGCCCCCCTTCCCCCCATTTCTGCCATATTTATAGTATAAACAAATATCCAATATTATGGAGTAATCAAACGAGACATTGTAATTTTTGAAAAGGTTAATTTTAGGAATATTCTAAACTTCTTAGAATAGAAAAAGTGAAAGTTCTTCCTTCCACTTTGCTCAAATATTTACTTTTTAAGAAAATAGTATATGCAGTTACAAATGTGAGTACCAAACAGTATTGGAGTTTTTTTAAATTTTTCCTTTCTTACAGCACATATTTAATTTTCTTGTTTTCACCTGTGGTTGTAGTTTTAACCTGGGCATCTAAAGTAAGTATTAAAACCAAGTTATACCAAGACCAACTGAACACATCAGTGGAAAAAAAGTGAAAGTAAAGAAGTAATTTAATCATGGACACTGACAAGGAGAGCAACAACTTGGTTCCTTTTTTTAACTGTTCACAGGAAACAATCGTTATTGCTTCCAGCAGAGACCACATGGTATCAGAGATCCCAAACTGTAAGAATATGTCCCTCTGCTTTAGTTTTAATTTAGCCACTTACAATAAAATTGGCTCAACATCTGAGTCTTGGGATATTTTCCAGACTGTTGCTCAGAGCTCTTTTCTGCCTGGTTAATTAGAGCTTAGTCCAGAGCAGAGGGAAGGAGAGGAGGAGACCAGCATTGTCCTCCAGGACAACTAGCAGCACCGGCTGTCACTCAACCTGCTGGCTCTTGGCTCTCTGGTGAGCAACTCTGAAGACAGTGCATTGTTTCCTGCATTGTTTCCTCCATTGCTGTTCTCAATAGGGCAGTGAGATCAATTAGTTTTCTTCCCTATCATGACAAACTTTCAGCCTGTGCTGCCACCTGCTCCAGGCCTTCAACACTTACCCTGCTCACACCACATCAGGTGCATTTTGCTGTCACCCCATGTTGGGCTGAGGTCCTGGATTTTAGGGAATTCTTCGTGGAAAAACAAATCTTGCTCTGGAAACCCCAAATGAGTTGCTTCAGCATTCCTGAAGCTGAGTTCCCTGAATTATACTTAACATCCCATTTCAAGTCACTTCCAAACCAGCACTGTTATGTGTCTGGGAGCTTAGGGCTCTGTGGGTTGGGTTCCATCACAATTGTCAATCCTTGAGTTTAAGCAGCAGGAAGCTTGCAGAGATTTTAAGAAATTTAATCATTTGAGGAACTTGGCCAATAACAGAAAATGGGATCCTATGAAGCAGCTTTTGGAAAGCAGTGCAGCAGTATGTTTAAATATTTAACCTCAGTCCAGTTCATAAGTACATTCCCATTTGAGCCTAGCTCACCACAAATCAAATGTTTTACCTCAAAGTTCTCCATTAAAAATAAGAATACTGTCTTTCAGTGCCAACATTTTCCTTCAAGATTTTGAATGTGCTTCAATCACATTTTCCATTATAAAAGTATTGCACTAGAGAATTTCCTGGCTAGAAAGCCATGACAAAGGGACAAGGACACCTACTTAATAATTTTGACTCTTTATAGATGCAGTGGTTCTTAACACTGACTTTTCCACTTTGAACATGATGTTCCATGACGTTTTATGCAGCTGGTTTTCTTCAGGGCTTGGAAGAAACAACTTCTGGTTCATCTTGCCTAATTTAAAAGGTACATGTTGGCAAAATGGCCAAATCTTGTGTAGTAAGGCTGTAACATACTCTTTTCTACTTTTTTGTTCTTTCTTGCTCTTGCTCTTTACCCCTTCTTACTCACTTACACACACACTAACATAGTACAGTTCAAAAATGTCATGCAGAAAACTTTCAACAACTTTTTCCTTCATAGCAGTTAAAGATCTGGACAAAGTACAACATAAAGTTGTACTGAGGAACAAACAAAGTTTCAAAGACCTTTTCTTAGCAAAATTTTAGAGGAGCAGTGGCCACCTTTCCTAAGACCAGGACAAGAATACTAAAATTCTCCTACAGCAAAAAGTCTAAAGATATGAACTGTGCATCACAAAGAGCCCAGCTGGCAAGAGCTCAGGGGCACATTTCTCAGCAAGGAAGATATTAACAGTGACCTCAAAATTCTGTTGTGACATAAGTCCAGGCTGGCAGTGCCACTGAATCCTCGCCCCATCCAGCAGTCCTGGCTTCTTTGGAGCCTCTTGTTACTCAAGAGCTCCCAAAGCAATGTGGCTTCACAGCTGTTCCCTCTGAAGCCCCAGCAAGGGGGATACACTTGAAATTTCAGAATTATGCTAGCAGCTCAAGGAGAAGAGGTTAGTCACTTCTGTATTAAAGGCATGGGCTAGGATACAAAAGACAGCATTCCAATTTCCTGTCCTTATCCTCCAGCTGGCAGGGGTATTCTTGGGGCTCGTTACAATCAGAGGAGCGTGGTTTTTTTCTCCTTCCCGAGGATAACAAAATTGGATTTAGATGACTACCATCTGGAAGACTATGTTTGCCTAGGTACTGTTACTTGGAATTATTAAGTGCAACGTATAGCCTATTCAA
The DNA here is from genome assembly GCF_000700745.2 of Antrostomus carolinensis. NCBI lineage: Eukaryota > Metazoa > Chordata > Aves > Caprimulgiformes > Caprimulgidae > Antrostomus > Antrostomus carolinensis. The sequence goes on along the minus strand of NW_010288958.1, from coordinate 41,088 downwards.
AACAGGTCAAAATATGTGAGCAGTGTTTTACCCCTCTCTGTTGGTTAGTGTTCTTCCATGTTGGTCACTTGATACACTGAAGTTGCCATAGGTCATTTATTATTCTTTAACACTAGTCAGTTATTAAAGTTTTTGGCACTACTGTAGGCAAATATTTCACTTCTGCAATATCATGTACAAAATATAAGAGTTGTTGGTTTTATTTTAAAGGCCTTTATTTTTGAGCTACAAAAGAACACAGATCAATGGAGTCCATAAGACAACAACTTAGAAGGCAATGTGCAACACATTAATACAGGGGAACACAAAAGGAGATAACCATTTTGACATCTCTTTTATTTTTTATTTTTTTTTAGATAAAAAGTAAGACATGATGGGTCCAATACTAGCCTTCCACTGACTTATAATGAGCAGGACTAGTGCCTTGTATGATGATAATAATGTACTCCCTGTTTTACAGAAACCCAAAATGTACAAACAGCATTGCAAACTGGTAGTCAAACTCATAGCTTTCTTCTTGCAGCAGCTACCTCAGTGAGGTTTGTAAGAACAGAGGCACCACAACCTGGTACACAATCAGTATGGAAAACAGTTTACATGATGAAAGTTAATTCCTTCAATTCAGAGGTATAAATTCTTCTCTTCAGTCAATTTACATCTTCTGTTCAGTGCAGGAGAAACCCCATTGGGTTAGTTAAGGGCAGCATTTCAATCAGCAGAAGATGGCTGAAGAATTATTTGCATTTGTTTTTCCACAGAAATGAAATTGCCATCCTCATATGTCTAACAACAGAGCCAACAGCAGCCACTGACTAATTCCTGGGGGCTGGGAACTGCAGTCCATGGTAGAATACACTATTAAGTTCTCAGTTGCTTCCCCTTGAAAAATGACTGCAGAGTCTACTCCCTGATTTCTCTTCTGAAGCCTGCATGCTTCTCTCAACTCTAAGAGAAAGAGACCAGCATTCAGGAATATCATGAAGAACTTTCAAAAGTTGTCTCCAAACATAAGTTACTTTCTTTTTATGGGTCAGAGTACATAAAGAGAAATTTGTACAGAAATAATGCATCTTATTGCATCAGTTGTAATTAGCCATGATTTTTGCAAATCTAACTGCTTTGCAGTGGGAAGACCATGTGGCAGCAATGATCTAGGAAAACATTATTTCACTCCTCAGTAGGAGTAGAGAAGGGTAAAAACGTGGTAGACAATAGCTGATCTAGGTTTGTGATGTTCAGTAGCGCATGGAGAACAGATGATCTGAGACTGATCAGCTAACAAAAAGGGCAGTAAGAGTGCAGCTGTTGTTGGTAAGGCAAGCTAGTTAATGTGATTAGCACCACTTAGCTGGTTGTCTTACAGCCTGAAAAATGATCCCAACTTATCTTAGCAGCCCTTTTCTCCAAGATTCATGAACTGACATGATTTACCATGAAAGATTCCTGACGGTGACAAGCTTCAATCATAAGCCAACAAGGCTAAAGGGAAGGATCTTGTAGCTCTAAAGACAGCTAACACTATTAAAGAAAATTGAGCCAGCTTTTCAAAAAATGAAATTAAATTAATAAAAAAATACTTGCAAGAAGGCTAGTTTTATCACTTTCCATTACAGCTCCACAAAGAAAGGCAGAGTAATATTTTAAATTTTTTTGCTAATCCTTTCATATCAGGATGGTAGGAGGGAAAAGAGCTTTTTTTTCTAGTGCTTTTACTCAAGAACTTTGCATGAACACTTCACCTCCTCCACACTGCTTCTAGACAAGGACTGCAGGTAGACAAATAAGCATTCTATTTGCAAAACAACTAAACAAAATGCAAGTACTACCAACCAGGTCTAAGCAGGGAAAAATAGATTACAGTAGGAAAAAAAAAAAAACAAAACAGAGCAACCTGGCTAATCATTTTAACCATGCTGTTAATGGAATGGTAATTCAAGCTTATGTTTGCTTTTTGTGACAAAAAAAAAAATAATAACTTAACAGGGAATTGCTCTTCCATTATATCCTTGAAAAAAACAACTAAGTAGAAGTACATTTCCCAGCAGAGCTGTATCAAACATTTATGCTTTTACAGCTTTGCTCATGTCAAATACAGGACAGCATTCCCAAGTTCAGCTTGATGGAGAAAAGCACTCTGTATAGACTGGCCCCAACACAAAAAATTAATGATATCATTGTAATTAATAAAACATTCAATAAAAGCAAAATTGGAAATGGTTGCAATTTAATACAACCATGCTAATATCTTTGCATTTATTTAATTCCTTTGCTATGGGACTCTGATAATTTTAATGATGTAGATCATGCTAATCAAATAGGTAAGCACAGAAAAATAACACATCTCTATAAGAGCAGTCATTTTCCCATTCTAAGAAGACTTTCTGTCTGTAGTAGAGTCATTTCTGAAGATTGAAAATCTATTGAAAACACTCTTTTTAGAGTTTCTAATTCCCATTTGGGTGAACGTTAGTGTTTATCACAACAGAAGAATTTTACTGATAGTGTTGAACTGGTAAGATAAAATATTTCAGTGCAGTAATATGTATGTAAGAGACTTCATAAATAAAAGTACATATTTTTCTCTTTTACCTTTGAAAATACCACTTGCAGACTTGGGAATTTATCTGGCTTGTGAAAAGCTAAAATTTCCTTCTGGTGTGTTCATGAAAAAAGTTTTTCTTTCTAATGGGGTAATCTTGAGCTTCTGCAAAACCTACTTTTCCATGTTCCTTTCAGATACCAGGTCACTAATGCTATTTCAGTGCTCATCATGTTGCAGATGAGCCCATCAGTAGGTGCCTGGTCATTTATGTTGCCTAATGTTCACCCTAGAGTGTACCATGGTGCTGGGAATGATGCCAAGCAGACTCATCAGAAGGAAGAAGTCAAGTCTGGGACAGAGCAAGGCAGCAGCAAGCCCCAGAGCACCAGCTCAGGTAAACACACAGTGAGCGGCCAAGACAAGGGAGAACCCAGTCTTGCTGGCGAGCAAGTTGGGTTTATCTCACCTTTAGCTGTTCAGGAGGACAAGTGAGTGACTGCAGCCCAGATTACTGGCTCTAAACTTTGATTGTCCCAGGTAGCTGACAAGGACTAGTTCAAACACGAAACTTCAACCTCCCTCTATTACTGTGCGTATTCCTTTGGCATGTTGAGGCCTGGCTAGAGCACTCCTTCTTTATCCTGGCCCTGCATGTGCACATACTGGTGAATGTTGTCCCCCCAAAGAAAAAAGACTTGGAAGCCTGGATTCAAATTTGCTCTTCTGTATGCTCGTAGCCAGGAAGACAACATATCTAGGAAGCTGCATATGGGAAGAATAACACTGTCATGGCCAGATAAAATGGGCAAGACTAGTTCTCGCTTGCACAGAAACAAATACTAGTGGTCCAGAGCCTCTTAATGGGCTTCTTCTATGTTTCTGAGATACAGCCAAGAATCTGAGCCAGAGTTTAAGATACAGTGGATTGCAATTATGTTTAGCTAATAAAGCTTTGTTATCTTTTTGAAACTATTACACAGATGGATGTGCCAATGATATAGCTGTTGAGGTAGGATTAAGAAGCACTGCCAATTTCCTAGAAGCACTGTACACAGAAGAACTCACTTGGCTACAATCATACTTAAATCATTACAAAAAAGGGAAGGTATGCGATCAGAAGTCTTAGTCCTTAAACTCTGATGAAGAAAATCAAGTTTTCAATATGACCACCAGCAATTAGCTTGGCTTTAGATTATTAGAAAATCTTGGTACTTATCTGATCACCAGCGATGTTTTGTGAAGCAAAGCAAACTCAAGCACAAGGTTCCAATATTCAGGAATTAAATCATGTTGCCACTAGACCAGCGGAGTTTGCTACCAAATTCAGTGGAAGCAGGAGGAAATTTGCCAGGTCCCATGTTTACAATCTTTGCCATTTGTTTGTCAGCAGCCAAAAGTTGCTTAAAAGTCTATTATCCTGCCCTGGATTTTGTTTTTCCCCTGCGGTTTTTCAATAATTTAGTGTCAGCACTACTAGTATATTTTTCCTGACAAAATCCTATTTGGTTTCCATTACAGAATAAGCTTGTGACCATTGAGAGCAGTACTATGTAGTATGGTAGGTTTACCTATCATAGACACATTTAATGTGCTCTAACCTGTTTCCAACCCAACTATATATATTTACTCTTTCCTGTATTATTTAGAGGCTATGAGTTCCCTGGGGCAGAGACTTTAAGAAATACCCTCAGACAAAACCTCCAGAGTGTGTTATCACAACAAAGATAAATTACTACCAATAAGATATTTGCTTAAACTACGCCTTATCTTGAAGGCTAGAAACCACTGAAATATTGCAATACTGACAGCTTTCTAAAGAGTTCTGCATTTGATTGAATTTTTAAAAAATTGTAAAACAAGGTTGTATCGTAGGGAGCTAAGGATTAAAAGCTTTAAACCTCAGACTTACTGCTAAAGAACTAATACATTTGCAGGCAACATGTCTGCAAAAGTTCAGGAATTACTCTAACGTGTCTAACAGAAGGGCAAATTAAGGGGAAAATTGGTTTTGAGTACTCCTTCTCCATTACAGCCCAGCATGAAGTTTAACTTTTATCCAATGCCAATGAGTTGTTTTAATACTGAATGATTCATGATGTAGTATAAATTCATATCAGGAAAGCAGGATCCCTTTTCACTAACTAGGTAACTTACCCAAAACTTAATTTGAGTGTTTTTGTTGTTTGGTTTTTTTCCCCTGGGTGTCCTAAATGAAAATATGATATCTGTAATTTAAATCTAGGAAGTATTTAATTTTAAATACTGAGAATTAATGCATAGTTTTAAAACTAATTATCTTTGTGCATTACAAGGTGCCCATGCAGCTTCTTTTGTTGAGATTATGAATATTTAAAGCTGCCTTTGCAAGTTTGGTCAGAAAACAGAGTGTTTTCTGTATTTTTACATATTAAAATAAATCTCTAGATTACCCCCAGTTTCACAGTTTTTCCTGGGGTCTAATAATGCAGAGCAAGAAGCCTCTTTGTAAGAAATCCACGTGTTTTCTCATTCGGTAGCTCTCATGTCCTAGATCCTTGGCTTTAGAGTGATGTCAACCGCACGCAACATACTGGCTTGCAAGAAACCATTTTCCATGGGCCTGTTTTCCTATTTAATTATAGTAGTTACTTAAACAGTAAAGGTGACTTAGCACAACAGGCAGCAGATAACTGCTTCCCTGTTCTAGCATTCATATTCTCAGGATATATTCAGCAGTAGCAATACATTGTAGCAAGTAGTTTTAGGCTAGCTTTCATTATTTCAAGGACCTTATCTTGTTGTGCATGCACAAATACCTTTTTGATAACCTCTAGGTTAAGAGGTTAATTATACAATACATTAATCTGTAAAAAAGTTATCATAAAATGCTACTTAATAGTTGGAGAAAACACGTAAGCTTGCCAATCTTTCCAATCCAAGGGGCTAGATAGGACAGAGTGAGATTCATCTTGGGTACATCAGCTGTCTAAATGAAATCACGTAGGCTTCTTAAAATGGAGAGAGATAAGTACCCTCAGAAGGTGCTTCTTTCTATTTGCATTTCTAGCTGTAACCTAGACTTTAGGGAGCTAAAACTGGATTGGAGTCATGTCATGAACAAGTAGATAGACTTGGAATTGTTTAGCCACAACTTCAATTTACCTAAAACTCACTTTCTCTCTCTGTCTACAAAAATACCTGTTCACATAATTGATATTTTTTTTAGTAGAACATCCTTGGGAAATGGATGATATGCTTTTCTCATTAGCATCTAGAATATTATAGAAACTGCTTTTCTTCCCTAAACAGGACAAGTCTACAAACAGGTTATTTTGTCTACAGACAGGTTCATATTCTGAAGCATGTGAAGTGAGAAGTTTCTGCTTCAAGTAACATTTGTTGTCATACGTAGGCTTTTTTGAAAATATATGCAAAACCTGAGGGTTGGGATGGGGGGAGGGAGGCATGGAGTGGATGCTGAACCCAAGAGGAAACAGTCACTACATTTACACAAAGACGAAGACATGGACAGGAGGCCAAGTTTACTGACTGTGCATGTTTCATCTGGTAGAAGCCACCGTAAGCCACCAGCTGCAAGGAAGCTTTTCCCAGGAACCCCAAGTGTGACTTACTAACCAAAACGAGCCCAAAGGCTTGCCCTCTCATTGCCCAAGCTACTCCTGCCCACCCATCCACCACCGGATGCTTCATCTCCCTATGTGGGCAACCTGTGCAGATGAAGATCACTCAAGCACCTCTCCAAAGAAAACTCTACCAATGCCTGTAAATGCATCAGCCTTGGCAATGCCAATGCATTTACAGGATGTTCCTGAAAATCCTCAACCTGCTCCCAGGATCAGCCAGCTCAGTAAAAAGTCACATGAAGAAATTAATGTACAGGTAGTGTTCTTTCATTTCTCACTGCTGGCTGAGGAGTAGTTAATATGTAACCATTGCTGGAAGAGATAGAGGCAATATTTTCTCTCAACACCTTGAGTAAACAGGTCAGTCTCCAAGACTGTTTGAATTTATTGGTAAAGCAAGGTAGCATCATTACTTGCTTACTCACAACACAACCAACATTTTAATCTAGCATTCTGCAGTACTTGCAGGATTCGTGTAGTCTGTGTGCTGGTTCAAAACCACCACCAGATTGTTCTTTTGCATATACACAGGGGGGGTTTTTGCCAGAAATGGAAGTTGTTTGTTCATGTGCTAAGAGATGAAGAAAAATCACAGAGGGTCATTTCCTTTTGCAAAACATTGACAACATTGTTAATCAAAATTTTTTCCTAGCAAATAAAACTTCTCCAACTTCATCTCGTAAAAATCCTAGTATAAAATACACTACTGATATTTACTCCTTCTTCTGCTTATGGCGCTTCTGTGCCTGCAGCAGTTAACCTGAAGAGGAACAAACCCCATCCAACTCCTTAAAAATTTCAGGTTTGTTTCTGTTCTAAACTAATTCCATTTCTATACAGAAATAGTGTTCAGTGGAGTTGCATAGCAAAAGCACAGAACTACATGATCTTCATTGTGGTTAGCTCAATTGTTAGAGACTAGAATTTCTCTCAGTGACAGAGAGCTGGGGGACAGAGGCCATTACTTCATGCTTGTTATGAAGTCACCTGTTGTCTTGCTGGGACTGTTGTTGGCCAGATACCAGTTAGAATAGTTTGTGTGAAATCTGGTGAGGGGAATTTGGAAATTGAACTAACAGGAAAATAGATGCATAGGGGATGTTTCTAAAGACTATTTTAATACTAATAAAGAAATCATACTAGGACCTATCCATCCTCTGGTCTTGGCAGACCAGTGGCCTGGGATAGCCTTTGCTGACATATTTCACTAAGTCAAATTCACTCACATTTTCCTATTGAAAATGATCCCTGAACTGTATTAATGCACTTGAACCAAGGTTCAAGGTTCAATGTGTAGGTGACTACTGATTGGCCTAGATCAGAACTGTGGTGAAGAATATGCCAGTAATTAATTGTATAAGTGGCTGCATCACTAGTTTGACCTTTGGCTTGCTGGTTTACCATTATCAATGAGAACTGGGCAGAACCATGGCCTGTTGGAACCAAAAGAATTGTGAGAAGTTTGGTAAGTTTTTGTTACACACTCAACACATGGGGTTTCACATCTAGCAGGGCTTGCAAAGTAAATGAAGTTTCTTCCCTAAGAGACAAAATAATTGTTTAGTTCCAGCATAGTATTTATCATTCTACTAGTCTGAAATGTATTTGTCTCCTTGGAAACGAAGTCAGAGATAGCCTACCTCACTTTTGATCTAAAGGCAACACAATTGCTAGAGATGTTATTTTCTTAGAGGAGAACCAAAACACACAACATTATTTTTTGATCAAGGTATCTCCTAAAGTGACACAATTATCATTCCATTTCCTCAGTGCCAACTCCAAAGTTGCATTGCAGGTGCACAGAAGTGGACGCAAGTCAACCATCTACTAGATAATAAACCCATAGGTTTTGCACAGTAAGAACCCACCTTGACTAGTGTCCAGTTTCTGGAGCTGGTTAGCCACTGCTGATGACTTCAGATGGGAGTGTGAGTTTTCAACCAGTGTGTGGTAGAAGAACGGAACAGGATTGTCAGAGTCATTCAAGGTCAGAAGTCTACAGTGCTTTAAACACGTCTCAAAGGCAGAGTACTCTGTCCTCACAGCCTAGCCTGAAATACCTTCTATGCTTGCTGAGAAATTCCCTAAGCAATAAAATTTTTAGGGCAGCTTCCCCTTCACTCAGTGTTTGCTAACACTCATTTGCATGCCAACTGACTATTCAGTTCAACCATGTTTACAACTTCTATGATTTTTTATTTATGAGCATTCATACAAACAGGCTTTTTGTTCACACAAATACCTGCTGAAGGGCTATTTTTCATATGAATACCTGCACTCAGAAGGAAATAACAGTATTCACTCAGAGCAAGAATAATTGCTACTTCTTGCTATTTGCTGATTCTTATTCTCATGCTCTAAAAGTTACCATCATGCATTTTACAAAACAATGCCTGGAAATTAGATGGCCAGTCACATGCCAAAAATAAAATGTCAGTAGATTCTGGCACTCCTCGTTAGGATGAGTAATATCTCATGAACAGCTCTGTTGACCTCAGTGGGACAATTCAGAATAAAACAGTGCTCCACCACTTAAAGCCACAGAATCTAGCCCAAATCAGAAAAACCTGTAGATTGCGTGCAAAAACCAGCCACTCGAGCTCTGTGGTAAACACCTATGGAGATTTTTGCAGAGTGTCAGTCTCATTTTGTAAGCAGTCTCTATGCAGTGACAAAGTTTTATACATTCACAGAACATTTGTCTGCCACAAATAACATCAGAAGCTGTTATCCTTCCTTTTTTTTTTCCCCAAGGGACAACAATCTTTAAAACACCAATGTCACCTTCTGCCATGCTTAAAGTCTATATGAAACTCAAAACATTAAAAAAAGGATGCAAGTGAGGAAATGCCAGAATCTGAGATGTAACCTGTTGAAAAATCTCATTTTATGGTGAGAGAAATCCAGAGTCTGATGCTGAAAAGGAGCAGGGCATCTGTAACCTCTTACTTACTTCAGCATTCATTCCCTACCCAATATCTTCACTACAAAGACCAGTCTCCTTCTTCCGAGGAACAAAATAGTTTGCATATAAAAAGATAATATTAAGGAAAAGTCAGGTTTTCTCTTTGGGAATATTTTTCACTTTATAATTTGGACCAAAGTAAATCAAATTTTGAGTGTTTGTGGATATCTCCAGTCTTGTTTTCCTCTTTGGAACTGGAGAAGCAAATTATAAACCCCTTTTCTCAGTATCTGCCTCCCTGTGTCATAGCCTTTAGGTCCTCCTGCAGCCTCCCTTTCCAGTGCTCTTCACACCCAGCTGGTCCTGCTTACCTCTCTAGCTGGCAGAAAGTGACCATACAGAGAGAGCTTACATCTATGAATTACTACAGTTTGAGAATCTGTTTTGTCTTCTCTCCCAGTACAGATTTTGTCTCTTTCTTCTCTAGAGCCTTTTTCAATACTCAGTGGAGTCATTTCATGAGACGCTCCCTACTCTTCCTCCCACCTGAGCATGCCTGTGCTCTCCCACACCCTCCCTGTGCCTGGGGGAACCTAGGCCTATCTGATGAGGGTACCTTACAATAGGGTATACACTGGCAAGTTGCACATAAGATTATGAGATAATTTCAACACTGTTAGTCATGGAAGTATGGAGAATTAGAAGGAGCCTGAATTTTGCTAAAAATTGTAAAATATTATAAGGTTTAAAAACTATGCATTACCACATTCCTCACATAACCATAATTAAATGGATGGACAAGTCTGTGTTTGATACAGAAGATTAAGTTTCATTACTGCTTTGTGGTATGAAAAATACTCTTGGGGGACAGGGAGATGTATACAAGTATAGTGCTAAAATTCAGCCTTCTGAAAGCATAACTTTAGCCCCCTGCAGTTGCCAGATAACATTTCTGAAGTTGTTGAGATATTAAAAGCGTGGCAGTTTATTATGAAGCCATTTATATTTTGTCAGACTGTTAACAAGATTTGTGTTATCTGCACCATGCAATAGGAAAGCTGCTGCAGAATCCATAATTACTTCCTACTATGTATGCCAAATTGTTGGTGCAATTGGCAAAGAGAGGAAAGGAATCAGAAGATTATATTAGTAACAGCCTACATGAGTTGAGAGCCAAGTTACCCAACCCTCTTTATATTGTTGCTTGATTAAATTTATACTACATCATCAGGCCATCAAACATTCAAATCATCACAGACTTAAATATTATACTAAATTCTTGGAGTTGAACAGAATACAAGGTACAAGCACTGCTGATTCCAAAACACAAAATTTTATTTTTTTAACATGTTTAACACACTTTGTTCTATATATATATTTAATGAAAGATTCCTTGCATGACAATATAAATATATTAAAAAGTGCATAACATGTTTGCATCTATTTGTCTGTACCTATACATGCCCTCATGTATATAGTGTCATTCCAAGAATAACTGTTTCAAGTCATTCTTCTCTTGCTCCTTTCTCCCTGATATAGATCCTGAAAGATGTCATTTGTCACCAACTTCCACTGTCTTCAGTCATCATTTGAAGTGTTAATTGCATCACAATGAGACCCTTCATAAGGTTATAATGTACCAACAGGGAGGTAATATACTGAGAGAAATTTAAACTCTTAACACTAAATAGAGATGACAAGCCATTGCAAAAATTATTTAACTCTTTTTGAAACAAGGACCTTTGCAAGTTAAAATGTTGACACTTAGCACTATCACCAGAAAGGCACTTACAGAAATGTTGTGCTTCTTGTACATCTTCTGCTTTCAAAATGCCACCATTTAGAGTTTAAAAAGCCATGCTAAATATGGTTTAGGATGCTCAGCACTTTATAAAATTTATCTCAAAGAATGGAAGTTAAAAACTTCCTATGTTAACTTTCACAATTTAATGGCACAAAACTGGCCAAGGAAGAATGACAGACGTGGAACAGAATATAGGTAAAAGGACATTTTCCAGACTGAAACATAACAATAATCAATCAGATTATGCATAGAGATTTCATCTACAATTCCCAAGACAAAAATCAAGTTATTTGAGTTGAAGGATGAAATTTACTAATTTAGAGTTAAGATTACATTTGCGAATCTGAAGGCTATACATGCCTTCTAGACATCCAGTCCTGGACAAAGGACACAATGCTGAGCTACAGCCAGTCATAGATATTCACCTCCAAACCACCAAATAGTGTGACATCTCCAAAAAGAGTGAAGCGAAAGCAGTGTCATACACACAGCTCTCCTGCCTGGGCGGACCAGATTTAGTAGCTTGAAACTGGTTCCAGATAGGTAATGTTATTAACATAAACATGAATTGTAGCCAACAGAGGGAGACAAAGAGCCAGTATGTCAGAGCTGCATGCAGACACAGGCTAGAATAGCCTCTTAGAGAAAGCAACATGGTCTTTTCAGCACCCTTTGTTGTAGGAGAGGCAACAATCAAATTATATGACCTGAAGAAGTGCATCCTGACCACACTGAGGCTCTTCAGGATGTCAGTTATTGCCATCTACCCATTTGTTATTAGACAGTTGTTCTTGTTCCTAATTCTAAGTTTTACACATAGACTATGAGTTTAGCAAAACCAGCTTCTCTAGAACCAACTACTTTGTTACCAACAGGATCACCAGTTCCTTGAGAACCAAAGTGTTCCTGAGTGTCTGATTTTCACAGATTCAGCAGGCACAGAGTTGACCAAGAATCATCATTTCTCTTCCCTGTACCTGCCATGCCCGATTTCTGCTATCTTACATTCCTCTTCTGAATCTCCATCAACAATTCCTAAGGAAGATTTTTAAAAATTTGGAGGTCTGCAATGCAGTCACTGGAACAAAACAGTCCCTCTGGGCATTTGATTGCAGCTGGGCTGTTAGTTAATCCTCAGCTTCCTGTAAAAGACTTTCAGAAAAAAATTTACAATAAGTTTGTTTTAAAATGTAGTATTGGCATTCACTGTGCTAAAGATAATGGAAATGTTAGGTTAAAAAAAAATAGTTTTTTCCTGATATTTAAAAACTGTGTATATATTCCAAAGTCCAGCAACCACACTCTCATATATACAGCTAGAAAGAAGGATTTGCCCACTAAAAAAAAGTTACCTCAAATTTTGCTTAGAGATAACAATTAAGTAACTGTCTATATCACCACCTGATATGATATTGCCACAGTGACTTTTTGAAGATTTAGTACCAGCAATTGAGTCCTATAATTATTGTTGACTTTCTGAATACTCGGACTTGATCAAAATCTTGATTCGAATTAGTCATTGAACACCACAAATAATACAATGTCAAAGCTAAATGAAGAATCGTTTTTTAGACTGTGGCCAAGTATTTTTTTTTCCAGATTAGAGCTATACGTTCCTATAGTTTAACATAGTATGCTTTTACCCAGATGTCCTTGTCTCTTTTAAAGCTGTAAGTATGTCTAAGCTCTTGTCTCAGTAACTTGGATTGATGTAGTTGGATTGGAGTTTCCTAGACATTTTTACATGCTGTGAAATACCGCTGGGAGTTTATTCTTCTTTCCCCAGCATAAGGCTAGAGAAAGTTACAAAGAAAAACATTCTTCCTACCCATCTTTAAGTATTCACACTCAAAAATTTAGTACCCAAAACACAAAATTTTTTCTTCTTATTTTCCTTTGTATAATAAGCTTAGACAACTTTTTTTCAAACATCAGAACTGCTTGAGAAAATTGTATTTTAGATTTTAATTTAAAGCTACTGAGAAATTTTTAGTAGTTTCACTCTTCTGGTACAGTTGTAGAAGTACAACCTAGTTCTTCACACCAGTTAGTTATATTAGTATAAGGTATATATTAGTATATTGACAGATCAGTTTTTAGATGTGAAGGTAAAAATGTCTAAACAAATGTATTGTGGATGTTGCTGGTTAGCTGTCATACATAGCCCCAACCTAATACTATCATGCTGTGGAAACTCTCAACTGTCAGTGAGGACCAACTCTTTTCAGTATTAAGAGTGAGAAAAAAATACAAAAAAGAAAAGGAAAAAAAACAACCCTAGAAGGATTGTATTACTGAATGGTTTCCTGCACAGCATCTACAGACTTTGAGTAACATTATCACAGTAATTTGCTAACACTTTTCACAGGCTCACCAATTTCTCTAGCATGTGCTGAGCTCACAGTATACCCTAGCCAGAGTGAAAGTAGTTCAAATAATTTCTAGCTTCTCTCAATTAGCAGAACTGAGATTATTCCTTACCCAATATTACTACATAGCATTACTTCACCCATCCAGTACCTCTGCTGATCTTTAACACACCTACTCAAGACATACTGACTGGTTTAATCTCAACAATCTCCTGAAGAACTAGTTGGCATGTGTAACAGCTATACATGGAAGTGTTGGCTTTTCTAGGTGGCATCTCCAGGCATCTGTTGCTTCAAATATTAGGTAGAAATACAGCTCTCAAGAATATCTGAGTATTTACATACTGAAAGGCAAACTGAAAAATAATCATGGAAAAGAATAATTGAGAGTTGCAAAGGTGAAAAACATAGTACTAGTGGGAGCTGTGGGAAAGTATTAAAGACTAACAACATCTGTGTTCTATTATATTGTTTATAACCAATACCTTCTGCAGAGTAGGTGTGTTGCTGCCCTGCTTAAAGCAAGAGCAAGATTATACTTGTGACTTTATCAAGATTATACCTGTAATTTTATATCAGGAATCCTGGTTTCAAGTGTTTCAAAGTTAGGCCAGATGCTTTTGTATGTATATCCATAAATACAGAGCTAATGACGCTCCAGTTTGGTTTTGTGTAGGCCACCTCTAAGTTAGAAGCCAGGTCAATGTGTTATCGGTAGATTATTAGTTCTAAGTCCAAGTAGCTAAACTGCTTTTGGAAGAAGAGCTCAGGATGCAGGTCTGTCTGCAAAAGTCATGTAGAAATACCATGAAGCAGCAGGCATTTGTTGTCTTCAGTGAAGACTTTGGATCAAATTCATAAGATAACTTGCTGCATATTTGGTAAGATTTCGGCATTGTTTTTTTATTCTGTTGATTGTGTTTGTAGTTTTCATTTTGTGAAGATGTAATTGCCTAAGAAAACCTGATATAAAACCTAGATTGCTAACTTTTTGACTGAGTATCCAGTACACCAGAAATTTTCCTCTTTAACTAAAAGATGCTTCTCCTAAGGACTTAACTGGAAAAAAATTTTTAAACTTAATTATTTCAAAAAGAAAAGAAAGAAGCTAGGCTGTACTTTAATTCTTCTATTAGAAAGGTGAATTATAGTTATCAGTCTTGAATGAAGTCTCCAGAAGAAATAGTACCAATTAGTTATCCTATGTATTTTTCTTTAAATACTACTGTCAGCTTTCCCGTAGCTGAATGTGTACAATAAAATTTAAACTCCTCATTCTATATCCATGTAAGCAGATGACACCTTCCCATGAAGGCTAAGAAATCTTGATTTGATTAGTGAGAATCCTGTATCATGTCAACTGGGTTTTAATGGTGTGCTTTCCAAAGGCACCCTTCAAGGTCACTATTCAAACCCCCAGATTCTTCAGGACTGCTGAAAATGGCCTGCAAATAAAGTACTTACAGATTCAGATTATATACAGTACTTAACGACAAAAGGAAGTAGAGGAGGAAAGCTATCACAAATCCCTGCAGGGCCATCTATTCACATGCCTTCAGCAGTCATTTAAAACATGTTCTGTGCCTTATCAGGTGCACTTTTGTAAATGATACAGTATTTTGAACAAAATACTGTGTACATCTTGTAGGTATATTTTGTTGCTTATTCATTAAAGAGGAAGATGGATGAGAGCAACTTCATAGACTGTGTTCCTATCTACTCTTAGCATTCGCATTTTGACAGATGAATGAGACATAAAGGCTGCGAAGCAGAAGGGGCATTCTTTAGTACTCTATTAACAAACAAGGGTTATGCCTTCCCCCAGCAAGTGAAGTGACAAGTGTGTACTTATTTTACCCACTGACAAGTGATGGGACTGACATCAGACATGTTCTCTTTTTCATGCATTTCCTACACCAATAAAGATTGACTGGACTTGTTATAGTAACCAAAAATCTGGTTCAATTGCTTTAGGTACCTAAAGTTTATGTAATATTCATGTTTATCCACATCAACAACCTGACATCTGTGATCATTCTTGATTGCTGGAATACCAGCCTGAGTGACATTCACTGTTAAATTCACAATGACAAAATTATATTTTGTTTTATAAAAAAAAATCAAGTAGAATTTGTTGAGTGTATCAGTGCTAGGTTCCCTCTATTATGAAAATCTAGCAAAGACATTGACCCTGTTTTGCAACTTCTCTTTAAATGTGTCATTTAAAAACATAGGTGGGAATTTAAGATGGGAAAACTTTGAATATATATTGCAATAGAAAACATTATTTCACTTTAGTGTTGGCACTATTGCACAGGTTATAATTTGAGTATTTTCCAGTACCATTTTAACTAAGGGATCAAATAGAAATCCTTACATCATAATCCTGCCTGAAGTTCATGAAAGTAAGGAAAGGGGCTGGTCGAGGGCTTGGGAAGGTGAAATGATGCCTTATTTCTCCTTAAGAGTAACTGAAGAGTCAAAGTCTGTTGCTCAAACCCAAATGAACGGTCTATGTTTGGAGGACAAAAGCAGGCTTTTGACAAATAAATAGCTCTGGCAGGAGAGCTTTTAGGGCAAATGAAGCTGAAGCTGAGGGTAAACCTCTTGCATTGCCCTTCCAGGGTTTGGTCAGGCAACTTTTACCACGTACAAAGAGACTCCACAGTTATTTGTTTCCTAATAGACATAATATAAAGCTAGGACTGATGAGAACTTCTAGATTAGGCATTAATAGGCTCACCACACCCAGTGAGTCTTTGCTGGACAAGCAGTCATCAGCCAGATGGGAAAGGGGTGTTCTCCATTGCTCCTTGGAGAGGGCTGACCCTTGGTGTTGCTGAGCTGGCAACTTCCTATTCTCTATTTTCTGTTTTAGGATTTTATACCTTTTCATATGAACATTTTTCCTCCTGAATCTTTGAACTGCTGCCTATCCCCATCTCGACAATCTTAACTCTGTCTGCAGTTTTACCTTTCTTATCTCGCATGGCTCCAGGCTACGTGCTTTCTCTCAGCTCTCTCACAACCCAGCAGTCTATTTAGGAGTATAAACCAAGGTTATGCAGCTGTGCTGAATCAGAGTTGGCCTTGGATCATAAGCAGCTCAACCCCAGAAGGAGAGTGACAAGGGCCAGAGAACTACAGGGATTTGTCCTCGCTTAATTAGGAATAGGAACTTTTCAATTTGAGGCAGACAGGATATTGGGAAAATTTGAGGGAAGAAGAAAAGTTCCCAGTGGATCTCAGCACAAGGGCTGGACTTTCATGCATCTTCCCCCCGCTCTTTTATGCGTGGTTTCTGTGCCCATGCTAAACAGGATAAGCAATGAAGCGGGGATGCAGAGATGCAGAGAAATCATAAGGAGAAGACCTGTCTGAAACTGAGCTCTGCTAAATGGAGATTAAATTAATATTAGTTAATGGTCGAGTAATCACATAGTTCCCACAGCATGTTTAATTAAACTAGACAAACACATTTCCCACATAGCCATATATTAGAGTTGTGAGGCCAAAAGAAAGGTCGCTTTCCAGACCCCCCTTCTCTACCAACCCCAGAATTAGCACTGATCTATCTCTAGTGTTTGCAAGCAAAGGATTTGGTCCTGATCCTTTGAAGGCTAGTACTCGCTAGATAGCCTCAGGTGCAAGTTAGTGATCTGCTTCTCCTTTCTTACAGTAGGGCCATCACAACATATGTTGTGAGTGACATTTTTACTCTTTGGTCCTGCTCTAGAGACTAGGTAAGGCAAAGCAAGTATAAGACTCAATGTGCCCTGTGAATCCTCCCACTGTTGAGACATGCAGTCTTGGTACAGTTGCATTCACAAAAAATAAGGGCCAAAAGCTTATGCTAATTTATCCTCATTGCCAGGAGCCTTTACACAGTGATCAACAGATACATGCATACTGATATAATAACCACTCTTATCTACTCAAAACACGTATGGAACTCTGTGTGTGTAGATGTAGTAAAGGGTCACAGCAGCAGTACCAGGTCATCTAGAAGTTCTTTCCTTTGGGGAAATTTGAGAGTCGATGTAATTAGCCTTTGGACCATGGATTATACTGCTGACACACTGACACGTTAACATGTTTATCTAGAAGTTGTTGAATTATTTTATACTTTAATGCATAAGAAAATGATGTGCTCTCTCTTAAATTAGCATTTCCAGCATTATTATTTTAAAAGATAACGTCCTGTTACTAATGTCTTCCATAGAACAAACTTAATAATAAATAATACCTCTTCTATTTTTCCCCTTGTACTAGTTGGTTTTTTAGTTTGAAAATCATCAAAACTCTCTTACTTATCCTCAGTAAGACATTTTTAATTATAGTTGCATGCAAATACACATACCCACCACATTATAAATTTGACCTCAGGAACTTAAATTCTTTCATTATTTATGTAAGTAAGCTTTTCTTTAGGTTCTAGAAAACTAATTCCATTTTTAATTATAGAATATCAGTATTTTGTTTTTCCATATGAATATACTGGAATTTCATCTGGTTATAAAATCTGCAACCTACAATTAACACATGTATTCATTTCCAAAATGAAAGTTGGATGAGTTTCAGATTTTACACAACATTTAAAAGCTGATGTTCTGGAATAAGAAATCAGGCTGCACTGCATTAATTATTTAGATCAATGATTTGCATTTCATTCATAAAAATAGGGTTTTTTGCTTTCTTCTGTCTTACCAGCTGTAGGTGTTGTACTTGAATCTAGTGCCTCACCTGACTAGCAAACAAAATAAAATGGAAAACTAAATAGATGTGGTAAGGAAACAGAACTTAATTATCTCATACTTTTATGGAGCTGTAGACAACTTTATTATCCTTGCTTTCCATTTTCCCAGGATTAAAAACAGATGTCAGATTTCTTTCTTCACTCAAAAACTAGCATTACATATTAGCATCCAGATATGACCAAAAGGACATTGGTCATGCTTCAGCTAGAGAACCTGTTGACAGAAGTTTGTTTCTGTCTTTTACATTTTACTGTTTTCTTCTATGTTTGCATTTTTCAAATAACATGAAAAGATAATGAGTCTGAAAGGAGAGTAGTGAAGGAAAACATAAACAAGAATAATAACCACAGGGTCATGAAAGTGTGTATGGTAATGGAGACAGTATCTTTAAAGCATTCCAGAAAAAGTCTTTTTACACCCCAAAGTCATTGTGACAGTTTTTCACTCCCAGATGGAACCAGAAACAAAAGACAACCCTCTGCCTTGGATGCTGAGGCTCCACCAGAGACTTAGTTGTCTCACTGCCAAGTAAGGTGCCTTTAGTCAAAAGCAGATTCTTAAAAAACAGACTCTGCCGATTCCTGCCCCTGTTGCTTGTAACTGTGGGAATTTAGCTACGTTTTCACTACAGTTCCCTGACCATCTCAAGCTACGATCCTCATGGGACGTGATGCCTTCAGCTGAAAGAGCAGAATTAAGGAAATAGGTATCAAACTTGTGACTTATGAACTGGGCTTTAAACACTCTGTCATGACACCAGGTGTCCCCCCATCACCTGTTCAGCCCATGGAGCCAGACCCAGGCCTCCACTGAACACTTAAGAGAAACAAGGCTTAAGCTAACCCTGTGAACCCCTCACTCTTAGCAATTCAAGCTCCACTCCATCTGGGTGGTTCACTCAGCTGGTGCAGAAAAGAAAGTGAGGCCAGTCTAATTCACCATGTTCCTACAAGGTGAAAAAGCCAGAGTCATGGGAGTTTTTTAGGTTTTTGAGGTCAGGGGCATACAATAGTAATGTATGGAAAGGCATAGTCTGAGACCTAAAGATCTCCCAGTCAAGTAGTATTTGCATTAATCACTTTGCTGGCTTTTAATTTTTCTTGCTCTGAAAATACATGCAGGTATAACAATGTAAATATGGAGATCCCTGACAAGCACAATACTACACCATGCCAATCAAAAAGGAAATTAAATTGTACATGAAGCAGAAGAAAATTCCTTGTGACATTATACTGGAGGGAATGATAAGAGAGCTATAATTACATTATAGAAAGAGATGTAAGTTTTCAGGTTTCAATGTGATGAGAATAAGACATTAGAACCTCACAGATGGATGACAGACGACAGAAAATAAAATTAGGTGTACTCTAATCTAACATAATGTTAGGTTGCTGTTATTGGACTATGACTGGAGTATTGCATGCAAAAAAGCTGAAGTGACCAAAATGGAAATGGCAGTAAATTCTGATTTACATGATTCACTGATTCATTCTGTGTCCTTGGGCAAATTGTTCAAGAATAAGTTTTCAAAAGTTCAGAAAGGTCAGGTGTGAAACTAGGCATGTGAACTCCTCTTTGCACTTGAAATACATAATGGAGAGCAAATTAACATAAGAATATGGCCAGTTATTTGCCTGAGTTGACTGTGAGTTCACTTGAATCAAAACTGAGTAAAACCCCAAGATTTGGCACCTTACATAGATTTCAGAAAAATCCAATGACGTGGATAAGCTGTCATATTAAATACCTATTGTAAACTTTTAGCTAGAGAACCTGTTGACAGAAGTTTGTTTCTGTCTTTTACATTTTACTGTTTTCTTCTATGTTTGGATTTTTGAAATAACGTGCAAAAGATAACAAGTCTGAAACCTATTGAAACACTTGAAATGTTTCAATTTTTTCATGGAGCATCCCTGCTTAGGTACTTTGCAGTTCCTTCTTCTATTCAATAGCTGAGAATCTGATTATTCTCTTACTAGTTTTTCATGTGATCCAAGTGTGGTTTTATTTATAGAGAGAAAGAAAGCCTTAGATACCTGGAATAACACCTGTGTGCAGTAGAACTTGGTAACAAAATAAATTAGGTTGATGACATCATCTCTACAGAAAGAAAAAAAAAAGTTTTATGATATAGTAGGGCTTTCTCTGTCTTTTAAAAGTTTAAATAGAAAGTATGCACTATATGGGACTGCATCTGCAGTTGTGGCAGGCTATACTCTTAAAAAGGCCTTTAGCTCTACCACAGGACTTTCTATCACAGTAATAATAGATATATCTTATTATACAGAGGACAAATGAAGCTGACTATATGCAAAATACCATAAAATTTTCACTTTAGAAGTGAAAGACAAAATCTTCTTAAAGATTAATTGTTAAACTGAACCCAGGGTTAACTGTTAGGGGTTCTTCCTCTTTGCTCAACATCCTTGAACCACTGGCTCCCAAATACAAATCAGACATAAGAAAGAAAGTTCAGTGGCAACAGAGGTAGAAAGCATGAGCAAAGTCATGAATTTAAAAGTTTACATTTGGTGTAAAGAGCAATAGGGTCCACTGAAGGCTTGCTGTTAAATATGAGTATGCACAATTCCTTGTAGCCTTTTTGCTGAGGTGAGTGCAATGTTTTTTGAATTGGTGAGTAGAAAATAATTTGTTGCAATCATTAATATAATTGTGATATTTTGATGAGGCTGATGGGTAGGATTTATGTCAAGGCTGGGAACATCTCAGCCTTTTTACATAGATGCATAAAAATTGATGGCAGTTTATATGTGGTACCATCTGCTTTTTATAGGTTTTGTCTTCTCTGGATGTTTTTGTTTTAATTTATTCTCCCCGGGGAATTCATATAATACAGATAAATTATGTAGTCAATTGTATAATATGACTGTTTGAGTGGATTTCATTTCTGTTAAGAAGGTAAATAAAAATAAGATTTAAAAAAAAACAGCTGAAATGGCCTGATTTTCAGAAGCATCTAACACCACAAATCCCACTGTCTATTAAGTAAGTTTTGGGCAGCTCCAGGAATCAGTTCTCTCATTGTTACTTTATGGGGAGATTATTGACCCTGTTGACATCATTCACCTCTTTCAGCTCAGAGTACACTGCCTACCTCACAATCAATTCCTCTCATATTTCTGCCCACAGCAGTAGGCATTATTGCTTGATGGGAACATTGTAATGAAACTACACCAATGTCATCCAAACCTTGAACCTGTGCCCAAGCTGTGAGCCTAGTGCCTCTGCTAATTAACTATTCTAAATTTAGCTGTCAACATTAATTAGGAAATCCATTGTCTCCAAATATGTGACCTGATAAAAGGAGACAGGAAAAGCATCTAGGACCACAAAGGCGTGAAACACCAGCTTTAGGGTTTTTTTGAGCTTCAGCTTTATATTGGTGGAAGTTAGGGATGCCCAGTCCCTGGTGGATGGGGTACAACAGTGCCTTCCCACTTACTCAGTGTTTACATCCTGACTTCTGCCACGTCCCTTTCTGTTTTCTCATCCTGTAAGCAAACAGGAGGGGAAATAGAGAGGAAGAACAGGTACATTAATCTCTGCATTCTTTACAGCTGACCAGAGAAATCAGCTGCACATAAGTGTTTGCTCACACTGGAATCTAAGAGAACCACTACACTCATTAAACCTAAACTAACTTAGGCACCATAGCATGGGCAGCACACAGGCCACAGTATGGTGCAAAAAATACCTAAGATCCTAGAGTCTGCCTTGAGTGCTGTCCTGCCCCAGCTGCACCACCATCAGTTCATGAAGAAGCCAGCAGAAAGCTAGCTCAGGCTATGCAGTCATCAGATGCTGCTCTCTGTTTCGCTCTAGGACAATGTACCTTTACCACATTCATTCAAAAATAGTGGGAACATTATATACTAATCTTGAAAACAGAATTTTCAATAGGAAATTGTTAATTGTTCAGGATATTTAAAATATAACATGGTAAGATTTTTTACATGGTTACTGCGGGTGAGATACACTAAAACCTTTACTTAGAATACAACAGTTGCACTGAAATTTATAAGAGATGTGAGGTTATTCTGCAGTGTCTCAAAATTAAAAAATGATTGATTGTGAAGATCTCACACTGAAACATTTCTCAACTGATTAAATGCTGATTTATCTATCTAAATGTGGGCTTTCTAAATAGAATCATTAGGTGTTTTCTATATAGCAGGAATTTTTAAAAACCTGACAAATTCTGTTTCTCAGTTGTGTAAGATGACTTTGCGATGGAGCTGTGTCATAATTAGGATTATGCTACTAGGTGACATATACTTTTAACTAAATTATTTGTGGCAGTCAAAACAGTGGAAGACAGTGAGAAACTTAAAGAGAGTATTGAAATTGTGAAAAGAAACTTGAAATAATATTGTGAAATTCATTTTAACATAAATACACATAGAATAGTACATATACGGAGAAATGAACTGTCTTTGATATGTTAGTATCAAATGTGATCTCTCCCCTTCCAAGAAGCTCTAAGTGAGACCTCATTGTGAATGATCTTTAACACGCATATAAGACAGATACAGATGTAAAGATCTCACAGCCTAAGTAGCTATTACACTCAGAAACAAGCTTTGTCAAGGCAACCTCTCTTTGAACTCCACCCCCTTCTTACGCACTTGCTGAACCTCACTCCATTAATTTCTGTTGCATCTTACTTATCAAGGACTTTCAGCAGCAGAAGCTAGTAAAGCTTGAGCACAATTTCTGTTGTAAGATGCTCCTCTTCTCCTGCTCTTACTACAGAGAAGCTTATGAACATTTGAGACAAAGGAGCATGGTAGAAAGTTATTTGTGTATTTACTGGTTCAGTGTGCAAGGTCAGCTGTCTGCTATAATCTTCAAATTACCTTGCATTTACCATGTGGTGAGAGTTTGCTGGTAGTTAGGGTTTTTCATCAGTTACTTCATAGTAATTGCCCATATATACATTCTTATCTGGGGTAACTGCAAGGTTGTTTGAACTAACTTGTACACTCATATCTAATTATGTATAAAACAGGGAGGTTTTTTAGAATATTTTGCTATCTGCCACAACTTAGGTTCGGGCTGTGTTGGAGTCCAGTAAATGCAATGTATTTTTTCATGCATATGCATTTCTTTTCTTCCACACATTCACAAAATGGATTCTCACAGAAACCATTCTTTACAGTGTATTTACAAAGACTCTTCTCTATCCCTCATCCCTTTATGAAGCATGTAACTATTACCTCTTCATTCTTAAAAAAAAAAAAAAAAAAAAAGGGTTGAGCATAGCGTAGCTTTTTTTGCAGGGAATTTCCTTCCTTGTTCATCACCAAAGTCCCTTCACTCAAATACACCAGAAATGCAGTTGTCACTCTCTGAGTTCACAGGTGTAAAGAAGAACAATCAAACTGTAATTGTTTGCTCACCCTGTTGCTGAGAGTGATTCTCCTTACGTGGAACAATGGTTATTAAGACAATAGTTACTTGCGTTCAAACAGTCTCTGAGAGTTTTGCCTGGGTGGAGAGGAAAAAATAGTAATACAGCAATCAATGTCACACCTTAAAAACTTCTCCCTCATCTAGAATCTATACAAGTATTCCTGTAATTTATCTTCATTAACCTGCTTATAACACACTTCATATATTTTGACTTTTAGTGCAGATGATATTATTTTATATCTGGTCATCAAGCCTGCATTGAGATTTAACAGCTGAGCACCCAGAAAAGTCTAAAATGTATATGGTGTATAAACCACAAGAACAAGAGAAACTATTGAAACTGCCTATGTGTGTGCCTGCAAATAGGTACTAATTACAGTAGAAAGATCTTGCAACATGGGAGAAAAACAGCCAAGCTAATACATTATTTGTGGTGGATTTTTGGTTTCCTACAAGGATAGGAGCTGAATTTTATTGTTTCATTGAAGGGCACTTTAACAACCAAAATGATATTTAAATTCCAGAATGAGACTTAACTTCCAGAATGAGATTTGAATGTGACAAGTATTTTGTTTTTAGTCTCTCCAGACCAAACATCAATCATTCTGTCCCTGTTTGAGAGGAGATGAAAGATCAAAGAATAGAGCAGGATACTGGGGCTAAAACCTCTCAGACGTTTGTGAATATCCAAGTCTGTAAATATTGATGATTCTTGGCAATAAAAAACAGTCCTATCAATTTGACTCCAGGAAGCAGGGAAATTAAACCAGATTTCACAAGCCTTCCAGCATTAATTGAATAATGAGATCAATTATCAATTCCACTAAATTATTAAGTGAGTCTTATACATACAACCACATTATCTCAAACCTTCCTCTTTGTAGGCAATAAAGCTTGCCAGGGTAATTAGGCCCACAGTACTAGCAGATACAGAAGTGACCATCCTTAACATGTAAGAAACAACAGGAACTGGAATTCAAGGGTCAGAAATTCATGAAACACAAATGAATTTCTTACAGTAAAAGTTTATGGTTTGCCATAAAAGTCCTAGAGTTACTAAAAGAATAGAGTGGAAGCTATGATATGCTGTCTGCATGACTGGCTATATTAGTCCAAATAATATCATCTTTACTCATTTAAAGTTCCTGTTAGCAAGATTGGAGCATTTTCCTGGGTATGTTTTATGGATATGGATTTTAAATTTGGATTTATGTCACCTTTGTGGTGCACCATAGCTAAGGAAAAACATCCGCTGCCCCGAGATACATATGTCTTCCAAAGGCTGTCACTTCACCCCTCAGTTATATGACTGCATTTTACTGAGAGATGGGTGGGAAGTACAGGGCTGCCAGAACTGTAGGGCTCTCACTTTGGCTGGAGGCTTTCAGGTCCCTCCACAAGGAAAATGGCCCAACCTATGTTGCCTGGCTGTCTTTTTCTTCTTCCTATGAAGGACAATCAGGCAGAATTTTTTCATACAAAGTATGAAACTTACTACCTGGCATGGGCCAAGCTTTCCTGCAGCCTTTCCTTTTCCTTAGGCAACGAGTTCTTCTGCCCGGCACTTGGAGTTGCAGCTTTTACACCTTCTTTTTGCCAGTAATGGGGAAAAGAAAAAAAATGAGAACATTTTCCTTGCTTGGACTCAACAATTCAGTTGGTAGCACATAGAAGGAGGGAAAATGAGCTAAAGTCTATGTTTAAAGAAGGAAAAAAAAGAGGTAATGCAGATAGGAATAGCACCAGCAAAATCTTTGTGATGGTTTCAGATTTTTTCATCCTAATTCACACTGAAACATGGCAGGAGATTTTAAACAGTGAGGGAGATTTCAGGGAGTACAGGGCAAAGAGTATGTTATACAGAGGCAAGAGGCCTTTGAGGGAAGTTGAGATTAAATCACAAGGAAGAGTTTCTAGGCATATGCAGAAGCTTAAGCCTCATCAGCAGATACTCTACTAAGGTCTTGCCTAGGCTGGAGTTTGGCCCCAAGTATTGTATACTTGTAACAAGTATAAATTCTCCTGTGCAAGTAGTGGTCTCTGCAGCCTATGCTCTGGGTTGCACCAGGTTACTGTGAAATGAGAACCAATTTCCAACCTAGGAAAGGATCAGATTTGTGCAAATTAGAAAGTATATGCTTTTGTTCAAAGATGTTGCTAGATGGGCAATTGTAACTAAGTGCTGAGAGCAGAATTATCCTCCAGAAACAGAATTAATCAAATGTCTCTGCAAATAAATTTTCTGGACTTCTACAATTGTAGGCAATATAGCAAGAGCTCTTTGAATTTACATTAAAACTACACTAATTCTTTAAACTAGTCAAATTTAATTGCATATTGTACTTTATCATGCAAATAGCTCTGTTTTCTTAATATGTACTGAGGGAAAGAGGGAGAAAATTACTTCAGAACTTCCAATTAAGCATAACAGATGAGAATCAATGACATTTTGGAAATTATTTCAGTGCAGATAAGACAGGGAACTTAATGTGTTCAGTAACTCTTAACTTTCCAAAATAAGCTATTAGAAGTGCAAGCCACATTACGTATCTCAGGAATCCATAAGAAATCTATTGACAGAAAAATATTCTCACTGAAGTTCTTGTTATTGATTTCCATGTTTCATTAAATACATTAAAATTCTACTGGCAGTGAGTGCTTCGCTATTGCAATAATGGGCACTCTATAAATGTGACAGAAAACCACAAATTTGGAGTCACTCCACATCTGCACTTGTGTGACACAATGAATGTGGCCCTGCACCTCATCTGTCCTGAGTGAAATCTGGTAGCAGTGGAATAGCTGAGAGCTGGTAGTAGCAGCACCATACATGCGTTCAGTCTGCCCACCTATCAGCATGCAGCTCCGCTTTTTAGTTTTTATCTCCCACATGCTGGACAGAAAGAATTTGTCACTGATGTACTCATTGGAGAGGAAAAATACTGAAATTATGACCTCTTTTGATTCAATTCACTAACAGTATTGATTTTCTAATGGAATCCGAAGTGAGTTTCTGTTGATTGACATCAAGGGGGAACAAAAGTTGTCACAGTGCTGAAGAAGGAAACAAAGAAAATCACAATCTTATTCTGAAAGAGGTAGTGATGTATAATAGCAGAAGTGAGAGCTCTAGTGTACATATTCCAAAAGTGTAATTTATTCAGATTTCTGAAGAAACCACCATACTTTATATTTTTTTCTATATTTATGGAACATCCTTTCTCATTTGGTGCTCGTTATCTTGAGGAGGGCAGCAGAGTTACAGTTATCTAGCAGGTGCTCTGCTGGCAGCAGCAGAATGAATTTCCTTCCGTTTCCTTAGCTGGAAATGTAAGTATTTCCTTTTTTTTTTTTTAGCCAATATATAAAATACTTTATGTGATAACGATCATTGTAAGTAAAATTTACTAGTTTTTATACATCACTGGAAAGGATTTACGGAAAGGGGGGGATATTTTATGATATTTTAGGAACCTTAATGTGAAAATATCATTTCACAATCAAATTTTCTATTCTTTTTATTAATTGTAGATCTTAAAACTGGCTTAAATAGAAATTTTCTCCCATTTTTCATAGCAATTCTCAAAAAAGGAGGTTTCTTTATTCTTTCTGTCATTTCTTGGAAACATTTTCTGAATTGAAAAGATATTGAGTTTACCAAAACATTTTCAGTAAAAAAAAATAAAGAAATACAATAAGCTATGTGTTAAATAATAACATATGTGTTTAATAAAAATAATCTTAAAGGTCAAAAGAAAATATTTTCCCCTCCAAATTTTGAAGATTCTACTCAAAGCAATAAATTGAGGATCACCACACAAAAATCCATCAGAAAGCAATTTTTATGAGGAATTAACTGGTCTAACAAGGTGTTTTCAGTGAAAATGGTTTCAGTGACAGTGTTGTATTAGCACTGTTCAGTGCAGCACTACTGAGGGAGCTACAGGCCTGTGACTGTGCATAGTGGAAAGAGAAGTTATATACACCAACAAGCTGCACACTGAGCAGGCAAAGACATTGAGTGCTGGCTCCAGCTTCTGAATAACACCTTCCAGGGCTTCATTTTGGGCAACAGCAAACCATTTTCTGTGATTCTGTGATTCTGTGATTTGAATTAAAATACATATTGCAAATGTTGGCTACAATCTGTTCCCTGGATATCTCTTCCATGCTCACAAGAGCCTCCAGGACCCATCCTTCTGGTTCAGAACTGGAAAGGACTATGGTCTGGAAAGCACTTGGGGAGTTGGATGCACTGCATACATAATTGTGAAGCATAGATATAGCTGTAATTAGAGGCATCCATCATTAATGAGTTTCAGTGCTTTGAATTAAAGAGTTTGTGCTGAAAAGGGACACAATTAAATCATTGTATGACAAGGACAAGACAAAGAGAAATTGTGAAGAATATGATTTATCTTTCCTAATTTCCACCATTTTTAAGTTAGTCTAAGCTATTTGTTCAACATTTTCATTTTAGTCTAAACTATTTGTGTAGCTTCCCTCCACAGTCAATGAAGAGATGAAGACATCTCTGAAGAACGTTCATCCTATCTCTTTTGCTATCAAGTGTCTTGGGATGGGATGACTCATATGCTGTATGAAGGAGTTTTGATAACCAGCTTCAACTAGGGATGTAATGACTTATAGCTAACATCAGGTGAAGTGAACCCCTTGTTTATCACAATAATTGTTACTAAAATATTGTACTCTAGTCTGGCATATATCTAAATTATTAACAGAAGTAGGGCTAAATCCTTGAGGAAAACGCAGCAGAAGTCTCAAACTAGCTTTTTCCTAGACTTATAATTTACTTACAGATTTGTGAATCTACAGATCTGTGTATTTGTCTATCTTCTCTATTCTGTGTAACAAAAAAGCCTTCAAGTAGCAGTATCTGGGTGTACTGCCTTCATGTACATCAGCATTTTTGCACACAAAAACAATGTAATTGGCTCATCAGAATCTGTGATTCTGGGTAGTCACCTACCAATTTTTTACAATGTCTTGAAAACAGCGTGGCAATATTTAAAAGGCTCTGAGACAAAGCAAGCTTGGCTGCATTTGATTGTCTCAGGCAATAGTTCAAAAACATGTTTTATTTAATGCCAAAATTACCCTAAGGCATTTTCACTCTCACCTGGCCTGGCTAACTGTTCCTGTTCTCATGCATATTTTGCTGCCTTCTTTAGATGATGATGCTGTTGATGCTGTTTGTTTGTGCTGCATAACTGGGAAAACAGTTTTTTCTGTATTTCAGTGAACACAGATACAGTGCTACACTCTGATGGTTGCACTGGCATGACTGAGGTAGCAGAGTGGCTTGAGAGCAGTGTTCAGAAATCAGGGAGCAAAAGGAAGACGTTTTCATTGGCTTTGCTGCTGGTGGAAGATTAACGTTATCATATATACTGAGATGCAAGTATGATCCTTATGATCCGTTACCCTGCACAACAGGCTTTTCTAGGTGGGAAGGGATCTTTTATTTAAGCTGCCATCAGTCAGCTGTTGTTATGCTTACCCTGTGGTTCCTAGAGATTGTATGTCTAGTTTTAGGGTGCCTACATACAGACTACACAGACTCACATGAGTGACAGTATTTTCATATGTTATTAAAACACCTTCTCTCACTTAAAATGAGTTAAAAAAAATTGAAGATAGCTTTAAATTTGTGGTGGGCAAGTATCTTTTATCCAAATATATCTAATTTCATGCCATATCAGGCATCATCCATCTTTATGCAACCAGCTGACATAAACACCTGATGTGATATGGTTAATTTGACAGAAATACAATCAGAGGCTTGTACTTGATCTGAATCCAGTCGGTCTTGCCAGGAGACCAGAGAGTATTTATAAACCAAGGCCTTCAGCACTGCCATTTGACCTCGGTGCACTCTCAGAGGAATGAAGAATGAACTCCCAATTGACTCTATGCAGAGCAAAATTAGCCAGCCCATCCTGACCCCCACCACAGGGCCAGCTGCAGCCAGACTCACTTCACTAGAAACCTCTGTTTTAGCTAGCAGTAGACTCATTAATTTGTCTGAATGATCAGCTGGGTAACAGCCATAGCAGAAACAAAAATGAGCCTGACTTTATCTGGTGAAAGATCCCCACAGGGTTACAAGTTGTTGTTTTTCATGGCTATAAACCTCTGTTATTTAAACTTTGAGATTTGCAGTGGTGCTCCTTCTGCTACAAACCCTTAAACTGGTTCTCCCCAGCAAGCAGCAGGGACCGTTTGGGAAGCTGAGGTATTTCTTAAAGGGGAGAAATACAGATTAGGAGAGAACTTCCATCATAACACCTGTCTGTGGTTCTTTAGGACCTGGTATCCAAAATTCCCATTACGCTGGCAAGGCTCTGCAGCGCACAATATATCCTGACTTCTCTCCTTTTTGTCCTTGACGTGCCTTTTATACGTTGTGGGCCAGAGGGACTGATGAAGAGATAGATAGCAACATCAGTTTTATACAAGCTGCAGATTTCTCCATTCTAGGGCAATCCTCTGCTGCACATTAAAGGCTGTTTCAAGGTCCCTTTATGTTCCTTAGGTGGGTGGACCTTGGCACAGGCTTGAATCTGGCCCTCAGAGAGCTTTGCATGATTTAAGTTCTGTGATTTGTGTCAGCTTTAACGGATGTTGTTTGGCTAAAATCCTGCATGTGGTTTGAAAGTTCAGTCTGAATTTTGCTTTCATCTCCCTGTTTGGTCTTGACTGTGTCCAATGTCTAATTTAACAAATCTTATTTTACTCTCCTTCTCTGACACTTGTTTAACTCCAGTGGTTTAACACTAAAGCCTAGACCACAGTGATCTAACTAAGGAAGGAAAGAAGCTGACGTTACTGGCTGTGTTACCTTCTGTATTGTGTGATTATATAACAAACTAGCTCTGAAACATTTTTGATGTTGTTGCTGCAACCAGTAAAGATGACTAACATTATCAGGTGGTACTTAGGTAATCTGTTATTTTAATTAGAAATATTCTGACACTTTAATTTATTAAAAAACATTCCATAAATGTCTTTATTTGCAGTAATTGATGATTCTCTCCTATCTCTCTCATCCAATGTGCACTCTGCATTACACCCAAGGAAAATATAAAAGGCTTTTGTCTGCCAGCAAAAGGAATGCATATCCTGGCAGCACAATGCAATGAAAAGAGTGAATATCATTTTAAAGTGGTAGAGGAAAATCTAGTATTTTCATATGTTTTCAGGTATGTTGTAATTCCTCTTTTTGTTTTAACAGTGACTGCAGTACATTGCATCAGCAATGTATCTGCTGCTTCCTAAGGGAACTGGACACATTCCATAGATTAAGGACTTTCTGGTTGAAGGTGCTAATCCCAAAAAATCCTTTTTACACAGCATTTTTCCTAGTATGAGACACTAAACTACTTATAGGTTGAGATGTTTCTGGAAGAAGTCCTAAGAGATAGACTGGATAAAATAGTGATGTAGAGATTATGAGGCCCTCAAATACACTCAAAAGATCTAGAATGTAAGAACAGACCTTGATTTCGATCTTGATCTCGACACTGAGGACTTGGATGTGGGAATAGCTGAAAGAAGTTATCACTAAAGTACTTGCAATGAAGGTAAAAGTGCCTAGAAAACCATAAAAGGGTTAAAAATATAAAAAAGAGAAAACAGATTCTCCTGAAGATAAATATAGAATAAGCTGTGTTTTCACAGCTAAACTTTCAATATCCCTTCCTTCATTATGCCTGCAGTCATTCTAGGTACTATTAATTGCTCAAATCATTTTGCCCCATAAAAATTTTAGGTCATTTGAATAGTGAAGTACTCAAACCTTGACATAAATCAGGTGCTTTACCATCATCAGCAACTTCTAGTGGACACAAACACCTGAACTTACACTCAGGCTGGTTGGGTGCCTGCCATTACAGAAAAAAATCTTTCTGTGTTTTGTTTTTTAATGGAAAATAAAACCTTATAAAATTGAGAATAAGATGCAAGCTTCACCCAGAATGAGATCCTGAAAAAGTACCAGAAGACATGAGAATTAGAACCTATGTCTCTGGCACAACCAGGCCAGCTCACTTAATTTTCTGTGCCTTAATTTCTCATTTTTTAAGTGGAGAATGGTTAAAACAGTGAAAATTAACCAAATGTAGAGGCAAAAATGGGGTTTTCAGACCGGTCAATTGTATTATTAGTATTTTATATGTGGTTCTTGAAGAACTAGTTGCCAACCATCAGCTCTGGTTTTGGTAAGATATCCATATAGCAAATTCTTATGTGGTACATACCTTGTTACAACAGCCTGACAACACTGCCATGTTCCCTTACTGAACCACCTTGAATACCTGACGTACAGTCTGCCAGTAGAGGCCTTGTTTACATAAACAGAGGCCTGGAGGAAGAAATCCAACTCCAAAGAGCAAAAGAATGAAAGGACTTGTAAGCTATTCTAGCTATATGTGAAGAAGAGTTGTTAGAAAACAAAGTATTATCAAAGGTAAATGCTCAGTGAATAAAGTAATTACAAAAAATGAAGTTGGAAGATAAAGCCAGGAATGCTTAGGAGACACTTTTTTGAGTTTTAATTTCAGAAAAGTGAGGAGAAGGGTAAGCCACCACGTTGTGGAGGGGAAAGGGGAATACATTGCAGCTGTCTGTTTGCTAGTGCTCCAGAGCAGCTAAAAAAGCAATGCATCACAAAGTATAGTCTAGAATTGCTTTTGTTCATTGTTTTAAGGATTGGGGTTCTTTTCCTACTTTTTTTTTGCTGGGAATTATTTATTTATTTATTTATTTATTTATGTATTAGGGGACGGACTTCTAGGCCTTAACTTTTTTGGATTTGGTCAAGGGAACTGGTTTTACTTTTTACCTATAAGATTTTCTGCTGTTTAACTGAGCAAAGCTATATAATCTCTAATGTTGGTTTTCTAAAAATGAATGAAGAGACAGCTGGGTACAACCCACTCTTTGCAGAACGTACCAGCAGGGGTGAATATCCGTATTTTCAGGAAAAGTGCATGTCCCATCTAGCTGCAAGAGGCAGTATGAAGGTTTGCATTGACAGTCCTGAATTCCATAGAGAAGTTTCTGCTTGTTGGGCTAAACCATCACCCGTCTGGGAAACATATGGCTTTGAAGGACAGTTTATTAGAATAGACTAAAAGTCTGTCTGTCCTGTCTCTGACAATGGCCAGTAGTAATGGGCAGTGTAAGAGCAGAAAAAGGGTCATGGCACATTCCCAGATTCCAGTTACCTGTAACTAAGGGGCCTCTGAGTCAGACCTGGTACCTTTGTTCTTAATAGCTGTCATTGAATGTCTCTGCCATTATTTTGTCAAGTCCACTCTGTGTTACCACGTCCTGGGGCAGGGAGATACACAGTTTAAATAGCAGCAGTGTGAAAAAATGCCTCCTGTTGATTATTTTGAACACATCATCTCTCAATTTCATTTGATTCTGCCTTTTTTTTTTTTTTTTTTTTGAGATAACAGGAAACAATGAGCAACTGCTCCTTCCTCTCTTAGCCATGTCATCTGTAATGTTGTGGAGTCCTATCACAGCTCCCTGATCAGTTTTGTTGCTCATAAAGAAATGCTCCAAACCTTTGGCCTTCCTTCTCCTCTCTGAACTTTTTTTAGTACCACTAAGGGCTGTTTTAGATTAAGATGATGAGTTCTACATCACATTTCAAAATGTATTCACAATATGGATTAATGGCATAGGAAATTTTTTTCTACTTTACTTTCTATTTCTTTCCCAGCAATTGCTACAATACACATTGGTTTTCTGTTTGCTATTGAGAATTGTCCTGATGTTTGAAAAAATCTATTGTTATAACCAAGTTCTCTTTCCTGAATGGAAATAGGTAGTTTAGAACCTATTGCCTTGGATTGTTTTTTCCCTTGTGCATCACTTCACATTCATTACATAGAATTTAATCTGTCATCCTATTGCCTGCTTGGTTCCATGGCATTTCTCCCCAGCTCTTTGCAATCAGCTTTCATTTTTATTACCCTAAATAATTTGGCATCACCATTAGTCTCCTTGTTCTCCACCCTTTTTCATTTCTGTATACTCTGACTATAAGAGACATAGCAAAAATCCCTGTGATCTATGGCTTTTCTCCATTGTAAAGCCTAACCATTTATTTCTTCTCTTTGTTTCTTACCTGTTAACCTGTTGTTAATCTATAATATGACTTACCTTACTCCCACAGGCAGCTTAATTTCTTTAAGAGCTCATGATACTAGCTACCCCCAGATTTATCACAGCGTAAAGAGGATGATACTTATCTACTTTATAAATTGCTTTCACATCTACAGATGAGAAATGCTAGATATTAATATTTGCTAGAAAATCTCTATTGCTTTGCCTTAGATAAAAGATATTATGAGAGATGGAACTGAAGGAGCAGTAGTTTGAGGATTGAATGGTATCATGAGGAGGCAGCTGGCTGTTGTACAAAAATCAGAGTTGTACCCATCTGAGCCTGAGGCTCTGAGTTGTAGCAGAGTTATTGTTTCACTAATTTCTCTGTGTGTAAAATGAGCTTCCAACTGTGACTATGTCAGGGTTAAATAAATGTAGGTCTGGTAGCTTATCAAAAAAGGTGCCAAAGAAAGATGAATCTTTGCTGGGCTGTGAGTACAGGTCTTGACAGGTTTGTGTATTAAGTCCCCAGAATCTTCAGTGGTTCAGTCATCTGACTTTTCACTGAGGGATTTGATGTCTGCTGCTTTTTTATTTTGCTAGGAAGTGACCCACTAACAGCCTGCAGATATAACAGCCAAAAAAAAAAAAAAAAAGAGTGAAACAAAAAAAAATGTCTGGGCACGTAAATTTATCTCTACTTTATTCCAAAATAATTTTGATCATTGCCTTCTCACAGTTTTCCCATCTTGGTCTTTTCTTAACAATGGTCACATAGCTTTTCCCAAAGTAAATTTTTTAGCTATGTAACATAACACTGCAATAAAAATGAAAAGTGAATCAAAATGTCACTGTTAGAATTTTTGCCTAACCCCATAATTAAAGTTTTGGCTTGATCAAAGTTAGGATCCATACAGGCTGCTCCTGATGTCACCTGGTATAATTCCATTGATTTTAAAATTAATCTTTTCAGAACATTAATGAGTAGAAATGTATTTTATAATTTACCTCTGACATATTGTACAAATGACAGAGAGTCAGGATGAAGTGACAGTGTAACCAAAAGATAATCTGACTGCAGTATCTGACGAGACTGAAATCAAATGTGAGTAATAATTGAGTAGTGTACAGGAGATTTGGGACAATCAGGTTTTGCAATTCTTTTAATTATCCTTTATTATATTAGCTATACTCAGGGAGATTGTTTAAAATGTGAATTCTATTTGGACAATGCCATTGTAAACAGAAATAAAATCTGAATTTTGAATGAACAAGAGAGTTTTAATATCTTGTTATTGGAATCTAAACCATTCAAACCACTGTTGCAGTTTTTGAAGCTCCTTGGATTTGGCTCTTTTTGGTGTTATGCGTAGCTAAGGATAAGGACACTCCATTGCTGTCATACTGGCAATCTGCAGCCCCCTCTCAAAAACTGCTTCTGCTTTTGTGCCGTAGTCTCAGCAAACAAGGGGTGTACAAACCACTGGCCTGGATCACGTATCAGGTTGCAAATGAAGCTTCTGAGCACAAAGAAACCAAAAACTCAGAGCGCTGTTTGAAGCAAAACTCAAAAGGCCTTGAAAAGTATAGTGGGCAAGAATTAAATAAATGTTCAAAACCATAAGGTAACAGGGCCAGTCTGGGTGGTTCCTGGCTGCTGTAATAAATCTCCCTCTGAAGATCATGGACATTGGAGCCAAGCACAGAGAGGCAGGTGTTAACATCCAAGTTCAGCTCTGACTTTATTTACATTTCTTTGTAATTTAGAAGAGATTTGTCATTAATACAGAATGTCAATCTTTGTAAATGCAGAGAGACACTGACATCTTTAGTGCTCCTGACTGCATGGTTGTCATTCACAGTCACCACACAGGTCTCCAGAGACCTTTACTTCGTCTAAGTTGGGGAGGAATAAAGTAGCGATAATAATAGTGATTTATACCAGTTGTTTTGGGGGTTTTTTTTAATTCTACTTAGCAACTTGGATTATTTATAAATAAAAATTTTTACAGCTGTATAAAATATCCCTAAAAGCTGAGCATGTTTTGTCTCTTCTAAACACTATTTTTAAAATACATTTTTTCAGGTCGAATACTTACAGTATCTTGAAAAAATATGTATTTTAAGGTCGTTACATTTATCTGAATACCATGCAGCTGCCCAGATTGGCTCATCTTGTCTGGAATGAGATGGAATTAAGCACAGTGAAATGAATGTTAAATTCAATAAAAAGCTCTCAGTAAGTTAATGAAAAATAATTTTTCTGAAGCAGGATGGAAGTCTGTAGATTCAAAACACATGCATGCCTTTCCCATAAACTTGATCTTCAAAGAACATCCTCTCTTCAATTATTGAAAAAGACTGAAAACAGATAAGCTGGTTAATAAAAATTGGGAAACCCTGTGAAATTACATTATGTGTTTTCCTAATCTAAATAATAGATTTGTCCACTCAAATATTTGATATTTTTTTTATTGTTAGAAACTGCTTTGTAACTAACTAGTAATCATAGAAAGCTGTTTCTCTGGATAAGACACAGAAGAGGCCTGAGATAACAAGGCCAGGGCATTCACTGAGCCTTTATATTTCTTCATGGAGAAAAAAAGAAATTACGATAACAGCTTTGCAAGTGGTTACAATTCTGAGATAGAAATTTGTGCATCCAGATTATCATAAAGTATGAATCATAAAGATCTCATTATATGATTATGCAGATACACATTAATTACACAATTACAAGCATCTATGGTGATGAAATATGATTAATTATATGACTACATTCACTTGCTGAATGCAATTCCATTAGCTACTAGAGGTCCATAGATGTCTTTCTTTTTTTGATTCACTGACATTTTAATATTATGAGGGAATTCTAAATTATTGTAACAACAGATGATAAAAACAGATGGAATAAACTTAACCGAAGCCAAGAGGATTTACACAGCTTTAAACTGAACAGTTTGGGTATTTATCCAGCTATAAATGTTTTGCTCCATGATCATGAGTTCTGTTTGGAAAGAAAGTTTCCAAAAAACAGCAACATATTTGGAGAAGACTCTTTAAACATGTATCTTAAAATGGTAAGCAATGCTGAACCAAAAGTAATCAATGGAAGATAATGCAGGGCTGCCAAAGACACAGCTGTGCTGGCCCACTTGA
This sequence comes from Antrostomus carolinensis, assembly GCF_000700745.2. Taxonomy (NCBI): domain Eukaryota; kingdom Metazoa; phylum Chordata; class Aves; order Caprimulgiformes; family Caprimulgidae; genus Antrostomus; species Antrostomus carolinensis. The sequence continues at coordinate 4,353 of NW_010288958.1, read as the reverse complement.
GAAGTAAGGGACCAGCATGGCTGGCTGGAGACTTTAAGAGTACGATCAAGCTTGCTTGTCTTAAATGTCCACTATGACAGTCAGTACCAGAGACCTATATATCCTACCTGCCCCAAAAACCCCTCTGAGGTCAGATCAAGGGCTTTCAGGGGGAGCCTGTCTCTTTCTGTTGATTACAAGAGGAGCCTTGATGTCTAGCCTAAAGATGGTGCTTTGTGTAGAGGTGATTCATGTCAGTAGAGATGAAACCTATATATGCATGGGATGCAGGACTAGACCTCATACTTGCAGGAGCAGTAGGTACGTATGGTACCTTCCAGTCAGGCAAAAAGGAGTAGCTTGTTCTCCTCACTATAATATCTCCCATCGTGTTTTGGGTATAGGTCTCAAGCCATGACACAGCTGCTTTGAAATACCCTATGTAGTCAGTCTGCCCTGAAGGCTGAGACTAATGTAGCATGATTACACTCGTGTAGGATGGCTGAGGCTTTCCATAGCTACTGCCCAACTTCTTGGGCCCAGGGCATGGCTGACATGTCTTGAGTGAAATCCGTCACCATCATCTTCACAGAATCACAGAATGTCTGAGCTTGGAAGGGACCTCTGGAGGTCACCTGGTCCAATCCCCTCTGTTCAAGCAGGGCCACTTGAAGCCAGTGCCCAGGACCATGTCCAGATGGCTTTTGAATATCTCCAAGGATGGAGACTCCACCATTTCCCTAGGCAACCTGTGCCAGTGTTGCTTCACTCTCACAGTAAAAAAGAATTTCCTGATGTTCAGACAGAACCTCCTGTGTTTCAGTTTGTGTCTGTTGCCTCTGATCCTGTTGCTGGGCACTGAAAAGAGCTTGGATCCATCCACTTTGCACCCTCTTTTCAAGTGTTTATAAGATCACCCAGATCTTTCTCTTCTCCAGGCTGAACAGTTCCAGATCTTCCTGCCTTTCCTCACAGGACAGATGGTCCAGTCCCTTGATCATCTTTATAGCCCTTTGTTGGACTCTCTCGTACTAATGAGCACAGAACTGGACACAGCACTCCAGGTGTGGCCTCACCAGTGCTAAGTGGAGGGGAAGGATCACCTTCCTTGACCTGCTGGCAATACTTTGTCTAATGTAGCTAAGGATACCATCCACCTACTTTCCTGTAAGGGCACACTGCTGGCCCTGGTTCAACTTGGTGTCCACCAAGACCCCTAGGTCTTTTTATGCCAAACTGTTTTCTAGCTGTGTGGTTGCCAGGATATATTGGTGCCTGGGGTGCCTGTTTTTTCCTCCCTAGGTGCAGGACTTTGCCTGTCAATGTACCTATGGATGGCAGCACGATCCTCTGTTGAATCAACCACTTCTCCCATACAGTCTCAATACTGTATTTTGCTTTTCACCAATATGCAACTCTTCTGTCTGACACTGACAATTCTTCCAACTGATGAGGAGAAAAAAGTATGTTGCTACTCAAACTGTATAATTGTTCTCAAGCTCAGTCTTGCTCCATGTAGACCAGTAAAGTCTAATGAATTCTGGTAATCTACCCCCTAGCTTTTGCACTTGTAATGAAACATCTGCTTCAGAGTGCAGTCTTTCCAACCTGTGAGGAAACCTCCCCCTCCTCCCCACTTTAAGCAATCACTTCATAAAGATAAATTGTAACTCTTACTTCCAGCCATAACTAACAGTGTCAGGGCAGAGAATCTGCAGTTTTTAAGTCAGCAACTATTTATAAAATGCATGAAAGTTCACTAGTAGGTCTAGCATACTTTAGATGAAAGCAGATGGAGAAAAGGTTACTATAACCTAATCTGTCTACTCTCTCTTTTTTCACTTCAAATTTAATATCTGATTATCTTTTTATAGATATAAAAAATAAATTTCCTTCTAAGCACTAAGATGGAGCACCTCGAATACTGATTACAGATGTGGATATTCCAAGAAGTGCTAAACTTCAGATGTATTTTTATACAAAATGAAAACATTTTAGCCCTAAAATTAATTTGTTTTGCTTGTTCAGAATACAGATAATTGGGAACATTTCAGAAAATACAGGTATTAAAAAGTAAGTCCATATGATTAAGTGTATTATTTTTAAAAAGGAAATCACCTTCTGAAAGAATACACCAATTAGAAAAGCTGGCTTGTGCAAATGTGCTTGAAATCGTCCACATTTCTTCTTTAGAAATAATATCTTTCAGAAAGCTAGCTCATAATTGTATTCTTTTAATATTTTCTGTTGGCCCTAACCTTCTTCCACTGAAATCATTGGTAAAACTCCAATAAGCCTCTTAAGAGACTAGTGTTAAAGCAATACTAAGTACTTTTGAATATGTCAGTTAACAGTGTTTCTCTCTCTTGGTGGCAAACTTCTGGAGTTTTTCTATGAGGTCACTACTAATTAGAAGCTGGTATCGGAAAATTTATGGAAGGTCTCCACCACGCTGCTGACAACACAAAAATTATTGTACATTATTGTACTTTAATACAAACCATTCTCATTAACACCATCAGTAACAGAGTTCTGTGGCAATTACTCCACAAAAATATATAGTTTCTTCTTCATGACCCTCCCCTTATGGTAAGAGATGTGACTTTTCACGAGCTTCTTCATTGTTTCAGAGGGATTGCCAAATGCATATTTTCCAGTGAAACAGACTCTGAGTCTGTTCTCACTGAGTCTCCTCTTTGTGTCAAAATAATGGATACATATTCATGGAGAAGCGGTAGCCTATTAAATATACTTACGACAAAGATCAAAGGCTTTCACTTAGTGAAAGATGTCTGTAAAACCACTTGCAAAGGCTCTGGGCTGCTAGGGACTACTACTAGGGACTGCCCAACTCCATGGCTCAGCTGCCAGCTGCTTTCCCAAATGTTGCACAGCAGATCAGCCTTGCCTCTGAGGTGTCTTAGGGACTGGCATCCAGGAAAACAACAGAGGGGATGTTTTTCACATAGCTGTGATCTGTAGTTAAATCTTTTATAGCCATTGATTTGTATAGCCAGACATGAGAAGCAGAACAACTCAAGTTTCTACCTATTAACTAAAACCAGAGAAGTGGAGAGGTAACCTAAACATACTCATAGCCATTATTACACAATACCCATTACTAATAGCTTCACTGAGTAGCTTACTGTGATAATTCCACTGGGCTAGCCCTTGGCTAGCAGTCAACACAGCCATTCACCCACTTCCCCCCACTCCCAGGGGATAGGGGAGAGGACTGGGGGGCAAGGGTAAGGAGGCTCATAGGTTGAGTTTAATAGAAATAAAAGAAAACTGAAAATAAAACTTTAAAAATAGTAGTGATAATAATAACAGTAACGAAATAGGCAAATAAGTGATACCCAGTGCAATTGCTCACCACCCGCCGACCAAGCCCGGCCTGATCCCAGATAATGATCCCGGAGAAGCAACAATCCCGAACCGAAACCGCAATCCCGGAAGAGCAAGAGCCTGAGCAAAAGCCAGAGAGAGACAAAAGAGCGAGAGCCCAAGTGAAAACCAGAGAGAGCCAAAAGAGGAAGAGCCCCTCACTAATATACTGGACATAAAGGAATATGATATGGAATAGCCCATTCCAAATGCCAATTTAGCTTATTAATTTGAAAAATCCTCACCCCCCCTTAGATCCGGCACTTGTAGACTAACAGAACACAAAGTCCTTCACTTCCAGTGACAAAAATGCAATCACTGGTATGTTTTCAGTGTCTCTCTCATAGCAAATCCCAGGCTGAAAAGCAAAATGCAGCACTATTCTAACCATTGAAAAAGAAACCCAGCTCTTTTCCAGCTAAAAACCAGAACACTTACTCATATATTTCTAGAACACAGTGACAGGTAAATATAGAGGAATAACTTTGATAAACCTTAGCAATTTGTTGGTGCTATATCACACAAAATAATGGTTTCTGCCTCAAATGAATTTCAGGATAAAAGAAAGATAAATAGCCTGGTTTTCTGCCAAAGCCAAAGCCAGCCATCAAAGACCTTCTGGATTCCAGCTAGTCTCAGACTGCAACTGGGCCAGTGCACATGTTAAAGACCTGGCTGTGTATCCATAGAGCTGTGCAGATGCTTCTGGCTCACCTGCTCAAAGTCCCTATAGAGCTGTGAGATGCATGAAGCTGGAGGTTCCTAGGACTCATCTGTCTGATGCAAGCAGTGCCAGGTTGGGTTCTGGCAGGCAGAGGGGCTGTGTGGGGCCAAGAGGCATAGAATCATAGAATCATAGAATGGTTAGGGTTGGAAGGGACCTTAAAGATCATCTAGTTCCAACCCCCCTGCCATGAGCATTGACAGTTTCCACTAGACCGGGTTGCTCAGAACCCCATCCAACCTGGCCTTAAACATTTCCAGGGA
>NW_010288957.1:0-13625 GCF_000700745.2 Antrostomus carolinensis | reverse complement strand
CCCAAACCATTCCATGATTCTAAGGGTTTCTTGAAGCTCACATTAGTGTGTTGAGTGTGTCAGAAAGCTCTTACCATCAATTCTTTGCAGCAGGTCGTTCTTTGGAAGTGAAATAACTTCCACAAATTCTAGAAGAAAAAAAAATTAAGCACCTTTAATTTATTGAAGAGTAGAGGAGGTCTACCTCAGTGTCCTGTTTCTACAACTTGGGAGGGGAAACAAACTGGCTGAATGCTCATCACCATCCAAAAGCTGTGAGCCTTCATGTAGGATGAAAAGGTTGATTAAATGAGGGATGGCAGTGACTGGGGGTCATTAAAAAACAGGTTTGGCAGAAAGGAACTGGGAAAAAGCTGGGAAAAACTCAGAGTAGCTGACAGCTCTGGAGGATGACAATCCTCCTAAAAGGACACCTCCTCCCTTCTGAGAATGGAAAATGCACTGTTGAAGTGGACTTTGGTTTGGCTGATACTGGTACAGTAATGGACTGTAGATGGGTTCGAAGAGCAAGACAGCACAAAGATAAAGGGTTTGTTCTTGATGAGTTCGTGTTGGCTTACACCTCCCCTGGCCACCTGAATCAGCTGTCTTTGGGGCTTGATCTACAGCTGCTGTGGATTCAGTAATTTGTGTTTCCTGAGATACTGGTGCTATAGGTGCAATATTTAAAGATAACTAATGAGATAATGCCCCACAGGAATTTTCATGTCTAGGCCAAAGCCAATCCCTTGCATGTTTGATTAGGATCAGGGGATTAACCAAGCCCAAATAAAAAACAACAGTTTTAACTGACATTTTCTAAGTAAAACTTGCCATATGAAGATCAAACTTGACTTTACTGCCACTGTGAGCACAGCTATGAAACGTACCTCCATCATCTGCAAGTAAAAAAAAGAAAGTACTCAGTTAAGGATTTTGAAATACACTTGAGTTTACAACTAAAAAGCATTTTGATAGCTGACTGATCATGAGTGACGCTGCAGTGACTTCCAAGCCACAACTAAGGAGTATCTAGAGTCACAAGTGCTTATGGCCCTCACTGAAGTTTGGCACCTAAATTTCTCATTCTAGGTGTGCCAACACCTGACACCGAACACCTAGACCTTCCCAGTGAATTTAGCAAAGAAAGGTTTCTCATTCTAGGTGTGCCAACACCTGACACCTCCCCAGTGAATTTAGCAAAGAAAGGCGGCTCTGCTTATCTAGACTGCAGGATATGATTTGGAGGATATACACCTTCTAAATCAGCTGGGACAGAAGAGATGCAGTGGTAGAATAGTTCTTTTAAACACACTGTTTTGTTATCTTCTCAGAATTTTCCAATAAATGGTACAAAACTCACCAAGTTTTTGCTTAGGCCTTGTATTCTCAGCCTCATCTCCGTTAATGGTGACGCTCACAATGTGCGTGGTGCTGTTCGACAAACCTGGGTCCAAGCAGAGAGCTGCCAACAAGCACACGTAGGGGTTAATTTTTCAAAAGCAGAAGTCAGGCAGCTTGAAGTTTGAACAAAAGCTTTCACAGCAATAGATCTGAGACAAGAGGAGAACATGTGTTTGGCATATGTTCATGCTGGAAGAGCTGTAAAAGTTTGTTTTCAAAGGTTCTTAAAAGTAATGTTTCTGTAACTCTCAGCTCTTTCACAGCTTCCCTGGAAGACCTGTTTACTTGCCATTCCATAGACTGAAGATTAAACTGTAACCTATAAATCCCTTATAGACTTCCTCAGCTATTGGAGTTTAATTTTGTCATCACCTGTCTCCACCTCTCTCAGTCCTCAGCATGCAGTTGTACCCGATAATCAAGAGCCAAGTCTCAACTGTAAAGACATTTACTTGAAATCATGTCATTTGCCTCACCTTTTATGTACCCTCCCAAGTTTTATTTATAATCCTCATTTTGCCTCCATTTTGTTTTATGTAGGAAGCATTGAATTGGCAACAATCACGTTCCAAAGGATCTCTGGATTTATTCCAATTATTCTCTCCTTTCTTTCTGGCTGGAGAACGTGAGTACTGTCACCTCCCCACAGCTGACACAAAGGTGACCTCCACTCAGACTGCATCATGCAGCTGGTTTTTCTACCTAAGTTCACGGATGTTGTTCACATTAAGTCGAGCAATTCAGACCTTTATACTAAAATGCCAAATCACAGCTTGAATAATTTGTTTTTGTGGAAAAGATCTTAATTAATAGCAAAGTCTTTCTCTACAGACATCAGACTGTTACTTTAGTCCTGGATGTTTAACAGGAGTTTAGCAACTGACACGGCATCAAGGACGAGAGTCTCATCAGTACAGCCCTGGGATGCTACTCTCTGCTAATCTGCCTAGACTTTTCTGCATTGATTTTTCCTTTGGTTTAGAGCATTTTAGACATTTAGAGTACCCATCAAAGGCAGAATTAGCTTTGTGTGAGGGAAAAAAAAAAAATCAAATACCTGGAGTACATTCAATGACTTCCCCCTTGTACCCAGTTTCTTCCTCCAGCTCTCGCAATGCAGCGCTTTCTGCAGTCTCATTTTCCTCAATGAGGCCTGTGAGAGAAAAAATACACATGCATGATTAAAAAGTGAGCACTTACTCCCAGTACCCATCCTGAGACCTAATCCAGCTTTACAAATGACGTGAAACATTGTCACTACCCTTTTTTTTATAGAGGGATAAACTGAGGTGTTAGGAAAGATTCTGGTTCCAGGATTCATCATGCTGCTGCCCATGTCTTCAACTGATTAACTACAGGAGCCTGCTGCCTCCTTAGGAAATGGCATTAATATTCTCAGAAGGGAAAGATGCCAAATGCTTTGGCTCTTACAGAATGAAGGAGTGAAGGGAAACACAATATTCTACTAACATGCTACTGAGCAAAATGCCTCCAATCTGCTAAAATAGACTATGTTTATTTTGTATTCTTCCTTATGAAATATTCCTATTTCTGAATAGCACACGGAGCTACAGAGACCACCATGGTTTTCCAGTTAGAGCTACTTCAGTAAGATGGACACTCCAAGCACACCTAAACACACTTAACTGTCAGCTTTATGTGACTCACCTTAACATTTCAGTCACTTACCTGCAGGAAATTCCAAGCAATAGCCGTTAATTGGAGGCCTGAACTGTTTCACTAGGACAACACAGTCGTAGTGGAGAGTTCTCTGTAGTACTGCTATCACTGCTACACCTACAAACAGCAATCAAAGACACAAGTTCATAGCATTTGAGTACAGCAGAAAGTGAGTATTTAGTGCTAAATCTGGAGAGGAACCAAAGTACCCTTACTCTGAGCATTAACCATTTAGATGCTTGCTGCAGAATCCTGAACTATGAATTTAAGCTCCTTATATCACAGGTGGCAAGAGATAAAAGCCCAAAACGGGATCTTCAATGTACCCCAGCAAACGGGAGGCACAGATACCAACAGACCAAGCCTTAGCCCACCGATATCTAGGCAAGGACTCTCTTGCCTGCAGAGACTGTTTGGAAGCTATTGTATGGAACCCCCTCCTACTTTCCTTTCATGGCTAAATCATGTCCCTCTTTTGCCCAAAGAACTGCATCCCTAGCCCCTAACAGCAGACCCGGCTCACCAGTCCGTGAGTGACTCTGTATCAGGGCATCCATCATGTCTTTAAAATTGCTCCATCGTTCTAAAGTGAATACAGTGATCTTGGGAAAACACCCCTACCAGTAAGGTTCTGATTTTTCAGCTCTGATGTTAGCATTTCATTAGCTCAGGGGTAGAACAAGCTCTGCTGAGCTATTTGTTCCACACCCTCACTCATTCAGAAATAGATCGGCTCTAACTCTGCGCTGTGAGCTTATCAGAAGAACTTTCACAGGAAAAAATGCAAAGAAAAAAAGTCACCAGTGTCTTACCATCAGCTGAAACGCCCTTTTTCTTGCATGTACGCTTTACAGTTTCCCAAGTTCTGTTTAACACAGAGAAAAGAACAAATGAATACATTAAAAGGAACAATATCCATTTCATTTGTAAGTCACCTCCTACTATTGCTACTGTTCACAGAATCCCAGAATGTCAGGGATTGGAAGGGACCTCAAAAGATCATCTAGTCCAATCCCCCTGCCAGAGCAGGAACCTGTTATTTAAAAGCAAAATATACCATCGCACAAGGAGGCCCTGTAAGAAAAGAGCTGGCCTTAGGCAAGCCCTGTCATGTACTGGCATTATAAAATGTCTGTAGTATCATTTTATTCTGCCTACTTAAAGGAGGGAGAGAGAAAGACATAAATGATTGTCACAGAACAGGCAAGTCTTATGAAAGTGATCCTGGAAATGTGCAAAATAAAGCAATTTATATATAAAACATGTCAGATTTTTAAAGACAGTTTCGTAACAAGACCATTATATACATTCTAGCTTTTCTCATGCTTTTGCATAAGGTTTATAGTGTAAGTTATTGTGAAGTCTCAGCTCAGTTACTTGAGGACATGAGGAGCACACAGCCAAGGAAGACCAAAGCTTCTCTCAAAATGAGTTGAGTAAAAACCAAAAAACCACGAGGAATAAAAATCCTTTCACAAAAGCTGCCATCTTTGTTCCTTTTAAAAGGATACTTTGCTGATGAACTGGGAGGCACTAAAGAAAGCAATCAGTACAGAATCTTAGTACATTTAAGGGAAGGGAAGTAAAGGTGTGTTGTCACATTTAGATAAACACAGCAAAACCAAAGCGTAGAAAAGAACTGGACAGGTGTGATAATATGTCAGAGGAGAGTAACTTGTCAGTAATATGTAAGATCCAGCACCATAAGCAGGGAAAAAGAAGGCTCTAATAAAGAACCAGAAAACCCACGGGACGGACTCTCTGATGATCCATTTGCATAGTTAGAACTTGCTTCTGTGTAGCGTCTTTACAAGGCACAGAAAATGCAAGATAAACCAGAGTCCAATGTGCCCAGAAGAATTTAGGAGCCAAATTTGATCCCACATGCCAGCATATCTGCAAGAGCAGGGTTGTTTTTTTTTTTTTCTTTGAACAGTACAGACTATAAAGGAATTGCACAACCAATAGATCTCATCTTGTGTTGAGTAACAGGTTTGTAACGCTCATATTCTCCAGCCTGGGGCTAGTCCGTACAACTGGGAACATTAAAGGAATCTGAAATGCCAGAGAGGTAATTACCTGGCTTTACCAAAGGGATCAGTATAAGTTGTTTCTTCAAGCTTCAACCATTTTCTTTCTGCAATTACCTAAAATAAAGAATTCTTTATTAAATACATTATAAGATTAATCTCAAAGGTATTTGGGGGCTAAGGGGAGAAACAACACAACTATTTTTGGATTCTTTTGAAGCCAAAATCTCAGCATCAGAATACATGCAGGAACATGCAACAACATTCCTGTAGCTATTACAGAAAAAAAACCAAACCTTTAACCCAAGTTCTTGAACAGGAAGAGAAAACAGGTCCAGTAAATGTTAGTAATGTGACTTTTATAACCACCTTTTAATGAATTCAGTGGGAGTTTATGTACTGGAAAGTCCTCATCTTTTTAGAAGGATTTTGCAAAGGTCATTGTTTCAGCTGGAAAAGAAGGAGGGTCACTGGTCTGCACAGACTTTAGCTACGCTGGCGATGGCGAGTGCCCACTTATCAGAGAGCGTGGGCTAACAGCTAAGCAGGCAGGACTGACATCCAAACTATTCTGAAACTTTTCTTGCCGTGATCTCAGACTGGCCTTGTGTAACCGCTGTTTTCTGTAACTGTGAGCAGTGACACCCACCTGCCCTTTTAGGATTTCTGAGAGCTGCTGACTGAGTGCTTGGCATTAACATTATTACAACATGGCATTTCTGAGCTAAATGAGGTTATTTGCCTTGTGATGTTTCCTCATCTTTCATGTAATTCCTTTAAAAGGGAAAAATCCCTAGGTATTAGCCCAGCAGTTTACTATTTTTAATGCAACTTTTATTTTAAGCTTTGCTAAAGGGTATAGGCAGACAAGAAGCTTGTCTTCAGAATTTTCTATCAAGTTGGCCATAGGTCTGACCACAGAAATCAGAAGTAAGATGATCAAATCACCTCCTATTGTCTAATGAGACAAAAAGTTGACAGCAACAGAGCAAGCATAAGCAAGGGGAAGATAGGATCTGGGGAAAAAAAGCCCACATTATTAAATTTTAGCAAAGGATGAAATCCAAAAGGCCATGTATGTGGCTGGTGCTACAATCCTCTAGCACAGGACAAGAGACAAAAAGGGCCTGTGTGGCCATGTAGATCTTGAACTCAAAACTGAGAGATTCACCAACTAAAAAAAGAAAGTAGAAAAATGAAATGTAGTGTATGATGCAGCTCGAACTAGAGGCCAGAAGCACAGTACAGCTGGAGGTAGAAGGCAAATGAGAAGTGATTCAGGTGTCTATAAATTATAACTGAGCTGGATGAACTCATGTAATTCTTAAAATGTGTTCTTCAGAACAATTATTTTGATAGGCAATTGAAATAACAACAGCACTCCTATGGGTGTAAACATGGCTACATGTAGGAATTTTGGCATTTATTTTGGAAAGCAAAATACTTCCATGTAGCAGGAACTGGAAAAGGAGAGCTATGTCTTCTCAAAAGGGCTTTCTAATGGCTTTGTGGTCACAAAAACAGCAGGAAAGGAGAAGATGAAGTGTATTATGCTCATTACAGGTACAAGAAGTAATTCCATTTGGAAGCATTCATGTATGTTTTAAATAGCTTTGTATTCACTCCTAAAATCGCTGCAGAACTAGAGTACAGGAAGATCCAAAAGAGAAATAGATGAAAATCATGTTCCATTGTTGCCCAAGGCGAGGAATATATATACTTTCAGTTAAGTAAACACAGTCAAATATCTTGTGTTAGTGATTTTTTTTAAACACTGCAGAGAACACAAAGGACTAGATTATGGATTGTGGTCCCATATTGCTGCAGCATTCAACAGACCTGGCAGATCATTACCCCTGTCACCCAGCTATCGTTTGCTAAGCAGAAAGGGGAAAAAGTCAGAACCACATCACTGTCCCCAGGAATCTTAGAGAACAAAGAAATCCCTAGTCTGTAAGAAATCAGACCCATCCAAACTCCAAAAAGCCAAAAAAAAAGGGAAAAAAAAGAAAAAAGTAGATTTTATGTGTACAAAACTAAACAATGTCAAACAAAGTATCTTGTTTGTAATCAGGTATTCTTAAGTACAGCTTTTAGTCTCTACTGTGATGGAACAAACAATACTTAAAGAGTACTATAGGAGACGTAGCCTAAATATTTCACAATGGAAGTGTTCCACAGTCCTCTAAAGCTGGGTGAAACTCTTGCTGCTAACAGCCTACAGGGTGAGAAAACTGGAAGTTGCCAGGTTTCCCTAGAAGAGAGAATTTTATTGTCATGTGGCTTATCGGGGGCACAATTAAAACCTGTGGAAGCTGGCCCCAAAGTGTAATTTCTGCTTTGCTAAATCCCCTATTTAGGGCTTAAGGACACTTTGCAGGGTGTGTTGCACTTACTATACTCAGTTTTAGAACGAGTTATTTTTATTCCTTTATCTATTACTCTGATGGGCTGTTTGCTTACAACAGCCTGACTGTGGGTTCCCAGAAACAGGAAGAAGAAGGTCAGCTGCTACTTTCCTGAAAGAAGATATTCCAACATCAGACCACCTGGTTACTGAAGAGTTACAGAACCACCTTCAATCTAAGGGACACTGGCAGATGTGTGGTAAATATTCACCTGTATTAATCCCACAAAATGACTGAAAAAGCTAAATAGCTTAAAACATGTAAGATCTAATTACAAACTTCCAATGGCAGCAAAGAGTACAATATTCCAAAGAAGTAGTAAGAGGCCGTATTAAAAAAAAAGAGGATAAAATGAAAATGTTAACTACAAAACCAATAAAAACACAGGTCTTCATAGAAAACCCAAAAAGCTTATGAAAATGAAACCTTTATGCTTGAGAAATATTCATATTAAAACACCCCCCAAGGGGAAAAGCCATAAATATAGCCCAACAATGTGAGTCTCTTCTTTCCTGAAAAAGTTTTGTACCTTGAAACCTAAAGAAATTACAACACTGTGTTCATTCCATGGAAAGAACGCTGGATAAAAGAAACTACATTTGTGTTATAACAACAGCATGACAATGTTGCCAAACCTGCCTTTAACACCAAAGATTAGCTTTTAAGAATTCACTTAAAAGAGAACTGAAACAAATATAGGCAGTTTAAATTAGGGTAAAAGTACTCCTAATAAGCACCCAGAAGTACCTCCAAATTCCTTCCTCAGGACTTGATATTTTCTGATTCTGTGAAGATATGAGTACAATATTTTTGAAAAAAATCTTACTACCTCCTTACTAATGTCTTTAGAATAGCAATTATCTAAATTCAAAGCCTTTCCAAAAGCATCAAAGAAGGTAAAGTTCTAAATGTTAAGGCAACTCTTAGTGGTTCATCCTAAAGAAACAGAAACAAGGCTGAGTTTCACGATCCACCCATCTCCAGAGTCTCTCAGAGGTATCAGAATTATTTCTGAACACTGAAAACAGCCTGAACAGACAATACAAAAAACAGCAGCAAAATCCAAGAAAAGAGAAGCTTAAAATAACACAACACTGTAGATTTCTCTCTCCCCATTGATAATTTGTATAATTATTTCAACAAAGAGAAATGCCACCTTTTTTAAACTCTCTGGCCATCAGGAAGAAGTGTTTTGTCTATTGAACAGACTTTACAAACATACAGCATCTACAGCAATTCTTACTCTGCACTCACAAACATTCTGATTAGTCTCAAATAATTGTTCTTTAACAACAAACATGTGACAAAACCAAGCATGTTATACCTCTTCCTTAAGGACGAATTGTCTAGCAGGTTTTGGAACTTCTGTGGATGTCTCAGCTGCCATTTTCAGGAATGTCAGGCTTTTCCCCTCCTGTGCAAAGTCCAGATTACTATGAAACAAAGTCAATATTTGCTTTCAGAGTAAAGTTAAAAGGTTCATTTCTGCCTTCTAAATTGACAAATAAAACTTGCTGGAGAAAGTGAGGGATACGTGATGCCAAGTGCAATTCACATTTTCAGCTCCACCTGATGGTTTCAGAGTCAAATAACTCAAAGGAGCAGCGGAAGTTTGGGTCAAATCTCTGACTTAGTTGGAATAGTCCTATCAGCTGATGAGTAGCTACGCTGGCTGAAGACACCCTCCTTAACTATTCAAAGGTCAGACACATGCAGAGACAAAATTGATCCACTGAAGTCAAATTGTTTCATTTTGTTCTGTCAATACAGCGTTACCCCAACGGGACTACCCACTCCACTGTGAAAGTGGACAAAAATGTTATACCAAGAGGACTTCAGGGGTAAAAGTTGTCTGCTATTGAGAAAGAATCAGAACTAGAACCCACCTCCACCTTACACACATCACAGATGAGCACGTAAATGACTTAATCCTTTCCCCAAAAAACAAGGTCAAAAAGTCACCTGTGTGTTGCAAGTCTCGGTGGCACGCGGAGTTAGTGTGACCAAAGCATGTCAGTCTCTCTTACTGGGAATGATGTGGCTAACGCCGTGCAAAAGGCAGATGAGTGCATGCCCAAAGCAAGGCTCTGCACCTGCAGCTCAGTGCCTCAGCCTGCATCCTAATGCTCCCCAGGAAGAGAAGGCTCCGGGGAGATCTTATAGCAGCCTTCCAGTACCTGAAGGGGCTACAAGAAAGCTGGGGAGGGACTTTTCATAAGGGCAGTTAATGACAGAACAAGGGAAAATGGGTTTAAGCTGAAAGAGGGGAGGTTTAGATGAGATATTAGGAAGAAGTTCTTCACTGTGAGGGTGGTCAGACACTAGAACAGGTTGCCCAGAGAAGTTGTGGATGCTCCTCCCTGGAAGTGTTCAAGGCCAGGCTGGATGAGGCTTTGAGCAACCTGGTCTAGTGGAAGGTGTCCCTGCTGCTGGCAGGGGGGGTGGAACTGGATGATCTTTAAGGTCCCTTCCACCCCAAACCATTCTATGATTCTATGATTCTAAGACTGGCTGAGTACTCACTCTCTCAATCAATTTCTAGCTGAAAGGCACATCAGGCAGCAGAAAAATACAATGCATTAGAGATTCACCACTGTCTCCTGTCTCACTGCGCAGCTATGGGGCACTTTCAGCACAGAAACTCCTGTTCCAAAGAAGCTCATCTCTGATATTATGTCATAACACTGAAGTCCAAAAAATCAGCACGAATCATAAGCAAAAAGACAGTGCAAAGAAGCAAACCAGTTTAAACACCAAGAGTAATGACATAATCTTAAAGATCTCTATCATTCTGAGCACTGACAGTCGTAAACTTTCCATAAAGTCAACAGGAATCTTTCCATTGACTTCAGCTAGGGTTTAACGAGGCTCTGTGGGGTCTCTAGCAATGAACAGTATCAGGAGTGAGTGATCACCCTTGTCATACACAATTTAAGCACTTTCATCTTTTACATCATCTTTACCCTTTTATGATAACATCTACTGCACATTTGTGAGACAATTAAGAGCATGCAGCAACATAAACTTTCTTACGTACAAGATGTGGATTTAATTCCACAAAGTAGTTAAGAGGAATAGGTAGTACAAAATATTTCTGGTTATCAGCAAGATTAAAACTAACGTACATAAATCCATTTCCTCAGTATGCACACACGACAGGCTCTTTCTTAGGTCTCAAGACAGTCTGGTTGGATGAAATAGGTCACAGTGGTCAATCCTTCAAATTGTTTTTATGTAACATAAATCCTGAAAAGGAACCCTGACTTACTAAATCAAATTCTGTTCTTTCAAAAACATATTATATAATCCTTGCTTAAAACAACAAAACTCCATCTTAAAACTACACAGCTTTACTATCTGCCTTATTATACTATTTGATGAAAACCTGTTCTGGAACCTCACTTTCTTCTCTTCCAGTTTCTGTCCCATGTTAGCTCAGTTAGCTGTTAGCCGTTTGTTCTTGAGCCAGCAACGTCTCAATCTCTCTTCACTTCGGATTTAAGAGCTGTAGCTGGGCAATGGCCATGGTCTCTTGCTGTGACTCTAAAATACGAGATCCAGCTTTCCACCAAACTTATGCAAAACAGCCCAGCACAGCAGTTCCAAGGGGTTCCTGGTCATCCAGAGGAAACACTCAAAGGAGGCTCTGAGTGATGCCTGAAGTATCCAGCTTTAAAAATACAAAAACCTCACATACCTAGCTACAAGTTTACCTCCTATTTGTGGAAAGAATTATAGCCTCTTTGATTGACAATATAAATGTAGCAAGAGAGTAGATAGTGAACCATATCCTTGCTAAACTTTTTTAGTCTCCCCTCACAGGAAATCCTGTTCCACTGATCATATCAATCCTTCTACATAAGCTTAAAAGTATCAGTTTATCTTCCTCAAAGGTGGATTACCACAATTGTACCCTAAATCCCACAAGCAGCTATAGTAATGGTTTGTACAACAGAATTAAAACGTACCTATATCAGCTACGAGTATCTCCTAGAACCTCATCTCACGGCAGAAGCTCTTTTCAACACAGCTTGCTCTCTTCCACAGTGGACAGGTTCAAGGATGGCTTGCAATTTAAAATAAAAAAAAATATAAGCAGTTTCAGTGGTTTGAATTATCACTAGAATCTAAATTAGGTGAAAATGAGACAGCAGGGGGGTTGGAACTAGATGATCTTTAAGGTCCCTTCCAATCCTAACCATTCTATGATTCTATGATCTACCTCAGCCTCTGTAGTTTTGGTCTCCCCCACAAGTGGGTGCAATAACTCTATGTAGAAGTGACATTTTAAAAAGTTCCACCAAAAAGTAATTTTTTTCCAAATTCAGTTGACTGTATAAAAGTGAGAATTGCTGCTGTTAGAAATACCATTCAGTTAAATGAAGGCTGCAGTTCTGGTACCTCACATTAGTCATACTGTGTCACACCTTTTATTCATCAAAAAATTAGCTGCAACTGAAAATTAACCTTAATGCTATGTTTCTAAAGCCCTGTGTGAGGTTTCAGATTAGACTTCGTCTTGCAGCCCCCAGACAGGAAGGTTCTTCCATCTCTTAAAATTACCACTGCATCATTTGAATTAAAAATGCAACACAGCTCGGACAGCAGCCTGGAAACCTGATTACCTGACTCACAATTACATGAACTCTATGAATATGAATTTTTAATAGTTATCAGTGCAATTTTAAAATACGTCAAAGGGCCCACTGTTATCACTGTTAGCACAAATAACAGCACCTGAACTACAAATTATGGGAAAAAAAATGTTTGGTCCGCTTCTACCTTCTCTGATTATTTTTGTGGCTTGTATTACAGGCTGCTGCTGGCAGACCATGCTACTTGTTCCATTCCTGGAAAAAGCATACCAGTTATAAAAGCTGTAAGAGGGGAGGTTTAGATTAGATATTAGGAAGAAGTTCTTCACTGTGAGGGTGGTCAGACACTGGAACAGGTTGCCCAAGGAAGTTGTGGATGCTTCTCCCTGGAAGTGTTCACGGCCAGGCTGGATGAGGCTTTGAGCAACCTGGTCTAGTGGAAGGTGTCCCTGCTGCTGGCAGGGGGGTTGGAACTGGATGATCTTTAAGGTCCCTTCCAACCCAAACCATTCTGTGATTCTATGATTCTCATTGCTTATTCCCTTTTTGAGTGGATTCCTCTCAAGGCCACGTCCAACCATTCCAGTTTCCAAATTATCCTTCCCAGAAGTTAAAATCTTAAGCCAACTGAGGCCTGTGAATCAGCTTAGAGAGTGGCCAAGCTACCGGGGCCGTAGATCAACCTGTCCAAGTCACAACAGATGGGTCAGCTTTTCTAAATCACTTTTCAAAAGGTGATTCTCTAATCCAAGCTACAAATCCCAGCTGACAGCAACCAGATTTAACAGAAGCTCAGTGATGGTGTTCCAAGGCAAGCCCAAGATAAAACAAGATACTAGGATTCTTATAAAGTGCAAAAGGGACACTGGCAGCGTTTTATGCACGATTTAACCAACAACACGCCGAGAACATCACTAAAAGCTCCTACATCACTTTTAAACTTGTTACCATCAGTCGGTGCACTCGCTTTTCAGCAATATGATTCTAACAACAAAATCAATTAAGTAGCAGAAGCTGATGGGAGAGAGGGGGGAAAAATGTTTCATTTTTGTCATGGTATGTAGCAGCACGGATGACCCGCTGAGCACCAAATAAACTATGAAAATATAACAGGTTCTTGCCCTGCAGAACAGACGATGATGACAATTATCTTTCACAGGCAGAAGAGGGTCAGCAGCATCTCCGTATTGTTATCAACCTTCCAGACAGGGACGTGTGAGGGGACTTGGGCTTCAAAGCCTCACCCGGGTGATGTGAGCGTATTTGATGGAAGTACCTGATGGAAACGACTTGTCCCTCCACACAGGGGACACAGAGAGACGATGGCAGAACCACGGGGCTTTACAAAAAGCACATATTGTTCACTTATTACTTAACTCTCCCCAAAATAAAACGAAACGCAGCCCTGCTCCGAGGGGAGGGAGGAAGCTCTGCCGCTGGAAATCTCTGTTATCACGCTGGAGAGATGAAATCTCAACACAAGCACATGCAAAGCAAGAACGCGAAGCCGGCCAGGCGGGGAAAACACC